>NC_068356.1:7567838-7867838 GCF_020536995.1 Dreissena polymorpha
ACTCGGGACCTTCCATAACTATAGCAATTCGGTCATAACTCGGGACCTTCCATAACTCGAGTCTGTCATAACTCGGGACCTCCCATAACTCGGCAATACTGTCATAACTCGGGACCTTCAATAACTCGAGAAATTCTGTCATTAATCGGGACCTTCCATAACTCGAGCCTGTAATAACTCGAGATCATCTTAATTGACTGACATAAATATGCAATTCCAAGCTAGGTCGACTTGTTGTTGGCGACGAAACAGATGTTAGCACAATTCCATCATAACACAAACATAATTGAGTAAATACCGTTGTTCTAGACATGGGAAGAGTGACGCTGACAAGAACGTCTCAAAAGGGTTTGTATGTTTGTTATCTACCCGAAATATTTCACCACAACACCTCATTCCAAACTCAAGTTCTTGAGTCGAAATTGTTTTTGATGAATTGCTTATATCGCCGATCTTCAGTATTTGTTTTCTGTACTAGATCGTGTTCATGCCAAAGGCTCGCTTACTAACAAAATTCCTGGACTCGTTTAATAAAATATGGTATGATATGACAACTCGTGCAAGATCCTATATATATCAAACTCGGTAAGTAACCCCTTGCCCTCGCATTTATAAAGTTGATAATGTTTGCTGAAGTAATATAGTGTAATATTGTTTACAACAACCATTTATGCATTAAACATACGTTACCTAATCTGATCTTATGAGATCAATGCCCAAGGAACGTGAAAACATAAGTGCTCTTTATTAAGCACCATAATGTCTCATTTGACGATTTCAGAGTCTATTTCGGAAGTAAGAGTTGTAAAAGCTAGACGCAATATTATCTTGTGCACCTGTTCTGCTGTGATCATTGGCGAATTTTAAACACTCTACATCAACGAATATTTCGTACTCTATTTCGAAAAGAAAACTTTAAAACATAAACAAATCAATGTTTCTTATAGCACTAGCCAAAATTCCAACGCTATATCGTCGCTGTCGTTCTCAAACCTCGTAGCTCCAACATTTTCAAAATATTTTTTTCGTCTTTTCCGAATATATTAAGTCTGGCGCGTGTTTTGTGCTATATCTCGTAGCTCTACGCCAATCAGAGCCCTTGAAAAAGGCACGTGACGAAATATTGTAGAATGATTGTTGGCTTTTTTCACGGCGAAAAGTCATAGCGGCGCCATTTCACCTATAGGTACGTCATTTCGTTTGGACAAAATTGACAAAAACGTTTTTTTTTTTGTTTTTTTTTCAACTACGAGGTTTCCTATCAGGACGAATTGTCGTACCTCATAAAATGACAAAACTGTGGTGACCAAATATCGTAGCTACCATGTCTCACTGTCAGTATGACTTATCAGTATGACTTACGCGTCTACGGCTTATACCGTATTGTGCAGCTTCATTTGTTTGGTATTTTTACAGAATTTCAATTTCTAAAACATCGTTATAAAAAAATGAGCCGGTTTGTTCTCTCTCCTGAAAAGTTGGCATTTTGTAGCTACGAGGTTTGAGAACGACAGCGACGATATGTGGTCTGGTAACAAAGATTTACCGTGATACAGAATGCTCGTTTTTCTTTTCTTTGTGTCACGATATATTCAATGTAAATTACCGGCTACGATATACGAACATTTACAAGCGAACGCGAGATTGGCTTCGGGTAGATTCGGAAGCAAGACGTAGATCTCATGAAATATTTTGTTGATTTTGAGTATTTATGTGACCTTAAGGAAAATGTAATTACAAATATCAGCCGTGCAAACACTGTGAAAGAGTTTTAAAGTACTGATTTTCAGAAACCAAAATAAATTATAAATGTTAATACTAATAGTTCATATGCAAATAGTTTTCATGCAATTATATATGTCTGAATGTAAATCAGTGCATGTAAATAAATAAATGTTCTTTTACTACTTGTAGTACACGTAGTTTGTAAAGCGCATGCCGAAATAAACAAAGCACACTAAGTTTATGGACTTCTGTGATGTGTGATTATGCCTTTTAGTCAGACATTTCACATTTTAACAGTATCAACTAGCGTGTTTTATTTGATAATTTCTTGTTTATGTCTGTTTTTGTGTGTGTTCAATTCCACACTTGTTTAAAATAGTTACATTATTGTAAAATATTTGAATTGCACGAGTGTGTTGTGCTTCTAACTTTACTTGACCCGGATTGAAAATAATTTGACACATTTGCGATTTTTTATGTTTCAACACTTTGTTTTTTTAAATAGTTTAAGCCAGGTTATCATCCCTGAAGACGAAGATATATGCGGTATCACAATAGTCCATGATATTAGCCCAGTGAGGAAGGTATTCAAAAAGCATCAAGTCAAAAGAGGGCATTCCTAAACTGTAAGTAATTGCGCAGGGCCTGATGGGTGTGCATTAATTTAAGAATAGATGAAAACACGCCAGGAAGCCTAATACCTTTAAGTCCATTTATATTTATAAATGCAGTCAGTGATCGATTAACATTATGCAGGAGTTATACTGAGCGGATTGAAAGATGAGTCTTAAAACCAAGCGTGGAATTGTGATGTTAAAATAAACAAGGAACACCAAGTTTGGTGTATGGAATGGGTCAGGTTGAACAAAATAACATATTATATTTTACTGGTAGTTTCCAGTTTATTATTTGTTGAGTATTCATGATCACGGATATCACGAGGAGAAGTATATAATAAAAATGCGACTATTGCCGGTGAATCAAATTAATTTAATGTGTAAGTGAAACATAATTGAAACACTTAAGTAAAAAAATGTAAATAAGACATAACTATGTATGCACTGTTAGTACAAAATATGTCTCAATACAATCACAATATTCTGATTAAAGTGGTTGTTTTTAATCATCATCATCAACAACCATTTTATATCTTTTTATTTTTTCCATACTGTGGACAATCTGCAAAAGATTATGCTCCTATGAAAAAACTGCAATTTATCAATGTAAAAAGCTGGCGTAAGAGAGAACAAGAGGGCCTGAAAGGCCCAAAGTCGCTCACCTGAGATTCAAAGGAACTGACCTGTTCTATGCAGCCCAAGATGTCATTAGAACCAAATGTTCTTACCAACTTTCATGACTAGTAAACACCCTGGCAGCCACGTTTTTCAACAGACCAGAACCATTTTCATACACATCCAAAATATTAAAATATTCTGAAAAAGTTTCATGAAGATTCATAAGTCCATATAAGGAAAAATGCCCCGCCCCCTGGTGGCCATGTTTTTCAAGCAACTGGAACCATTTTCGAAGTTGTCCAAGATATAATTAGGACAAATTTTTTGATTAAGTTTCATAATGATCGGACAATAAATATGGCTTCTAGAGTGTTAACAAGGGTTTACTAAAGCTATATAAGGAAAAATGCCACGCCCCCTTAGCGGCCATGTTTTTCCACCAACCGGAACCATTTACGAATTCATCCAAGATATCAATGGGACAAATCGTCTGACCAAGTTTCATGATGATCGGACAATAAATGTGGCCTCTAGAGTGTTAATAAGGTTTTACTAAAGCAATATATAGCCATATTAGGATAAATGCCCCGCCCCCTGGTGGCCATGTATTTAAAGCAACCGAAACCATTTCGAACTCATCTAAGATATCATTGGGAAAAATCTTCTGACCAAGTTTCATGATGATCGGAAAATAAATGTGGCCTCTAGAGTGTTAAAGTGATATTATGGGCATCTAACAGTTTATAGGTGTCTATCGCAACCGTTGTTTATTTTTGGTGTTTTCACGTCATATACACTTATATTTGTAAATGCAGCATCAACATACTAAAACAATATCCCGGAAAGAGAAGAATAATGCATTTGAATTTCAATCGTACTTTCGTTTGACAACTGATCACGCATGTACAATGTGAACCTAAATTTAGTGTTAGTGCAGATTCGTATATACGACACAAAGACACCATTTTGTTTTACGGATCATTTCGGCTTACAGGACTGGGTGGGTCACGTAAAAAATATAATATAAAATATATTTTATAAACAACTGGAAGCAAGACGAGTTGCAGATAATTGGTCAGTAACCATATTTTAACTTACTCTTTTGACCTGTTAATTCTTTTCAGCTCAATTCAACAGTGAAAAATGCCCATAATATCACTTTAATAATACCGCCGAATGTCTTATATTACACACACTAAATGTTAGCGTTAAGTACGCGATAAAACATATAATAATAAAAATTAATAATATAACAATTAATAAAAAAAGATAGCTCTTGATTTTCTCAAGTGAAAATGTTATCCAAAACATTCGCACAAATGCGGAATTCATTTACGAAAGTTATTTCGCATAAAACCTTCTAACATCGGAAAGAGCTGTTTATCATTTGGAAGTCAGGTCCCAAAATGTGCTTAAAAGGAAGTTTAGTTCCAAAAAGGGGGGGGGGTAACCCGTTATAATTCGGCATTAAATGAATTAAAAGACATAAAAACGCGTCGAGCTAATAAAATAATCGTGATTTATGTTATATTTTACTGTTAACATGTACAAATACTGTTTATTTTGAGAGATAATGATATTCGAACATCCAACATCTCGAAGGTCAAGAAATTAAACAACAAATTTGTCGACGGTTTTGCTTCAATAACTTTATTCCGACGTCTACGGTATTGAAACAAAAAACCGAGGGGAGCACAAACACCGTCGAGCCGAAAGAGCTTATTCATTTAAAAGAAATATAAATATAAACTGGCTTACCGGTCGAAAATATCCGCTACTCCTTCACGAAAAACACTAAAACGACGCCATTATTGAAGTTTTGTTCCAACTTTCTCACTTAAACGCGGTAAGCTCCCGTATACGCATGCCCCCCTTTATAAGGAATACTGATTACTGGTTAACTTTATTGTACGAAATATTCTACGAAATATTAGTTGATTTTTAATGTTTTATGTGGCTTAAAAAGATAACATTGAGGATATCAATACAATTGGTATACATAGTATAGATAGTAATGGTGACAGTGACATTGTATGAGATGTGAGAACTTCGAAAAACCAAGTTTTGCATATTTGCTTTGTATGTTAATGAGACAACGAGGATTAAAAAAAAATAATGAAAAATTGATTAAAAGTAAATCCTCTTGAGTGTTAAAACTAATTGTGTGTGAGACAATGCATATATAAGTTGGGGATTATATTCAGTTTGTTTAAAGATGGTTTAATATTTGCCATATAAGCTGCTGGTAAAAAGTATGTTTATTTATTAATTTTATATTGACTTTGTTGGGGTTAATCACGGGCGCCACCTCTTTTTTAAGATGCATTAATAAATGAGCCAATGCAACTTCCGAGGTTGCGCTTAGGCCCAGATGTTTTGAAATTTCATGGATAATTTTACGGGGTGAATTGGTTGTATATGTTTTTTTCCAGCATATATCGCATTATTTTTAAAATCGGGCAATATAGTGCGATTCAGCAAAGATGAATGCGTCCAAAAATGTACAGAAACATATATTCTGAACCCATTTAAAATGTGAGAACCTTTATAAGTTGTGGAATAGCGGAGTTTTAAAAAGCATTTCAATTAGTTTTTCCTGCGTGACGAGCACATTTCCACCGAATTACACCGCTAACGACATTAAACGATTGCGTGCATATAATTATATGAGATGATGTATGCACAACATATTGGTCTCTTTCTGACGCAATAGACTATTTTCTTTTATTTCCAAAAGAGATGGACCCAATGTTTAGGAGATGGCGCTAATGATAGCTTAACTTGCACATGCTCAAATCATCGTTTTATGTTATTAGCTATTTCATTGGATGGGAAAGTTCTCGTAACATTGGCAAAATATATCAATTTGCTTTAAGTAGCATTGACTCATTTTTAAATGCATCACAAAAAAGAGGTGG
Source organism: Dreissena polymorpha (assembly GCF_020536995.1). NCBI lineage: Eukaryota > Metazoa > Mollusca > Bivalvia > Myida > Dreissenidae > Dreissena > Dreissena polymorpha. The sequence continues at coordinate 7,573,717 of NC_068356.1, forward strand.
CGCCCATGATAAACGGCCGTGAATCATAGTATGAAACATTTGCAAACGTATGTAAATATACCAAGTATGGGGGTGTTAATACTCTATGTATTGACCATTTATCTCTGTCAATAGTTTTTAAATTAACGAACTATTGGAAAATGCCAAAGGTGCAATTTGTTGTGAATTATTTGAGTGATAATGAAGGCATATGCAAACGATCGTAACTTTACGAAGTATATATTTGCGTTATCTTCTTTGAATAGTTTGAAAGTTTACGTATTGAAAAATGTGGAATTTGTTCATTTTATATTGATTGTTGTGGGTTAACAAAATTTTACTTGAAAGCATTTTCAAATGTATGTAGACATATAAAGTATCATAATTGTAGAAGCATATAAAATACTGACTTTCAATGAAAACAACTGACTTTTTATTGTAAAAAATATTCGTTATATTACAAAAAAATATGATGAAAATGTATAATTGTTTTATAATTTACGACGTATACAAAATGTTGATTTTTTATTTAAAAATACTGACTTTTTCGCCCTAATTATTTTATTTTGTAACATTTCCCACAAAAATGACAATTTATAATATAAAATTTACTAAGTATAAAAATGTTTACTCGTTGTGCTAAAAATCTGGTTTTTCTACCTGAAAATGTTTATAATATTACTAACAATAATGACAAAAAAATTTTTTTATGCCCCTGGTAGGGTGGCATGTAGCAGTCTGTTCGAATGTCCGTCCGGAATTCTGATGTCCGGAGGGTTTTTTACGCAACGCATTCAGATATTGAGCTAGTTTTTTGGTATGTGAGTCCACCTTACCTACAGATGCAGTGTTTAATTCGTTCCAGTTAGGTGAATTTAGACGAAGATATGGGCCTTTGACTGTTCTAAGGAAAGTAATAAGCTTTTAAGGGAGATAAGTTTTATATATCATTTTGCAGGGTCAGGACAATTTTGACAAGGGAAATAAAAAAAAATCCGTTTTCCGTATTTTTGTTTGGCATGCTTTCAGATATTGAGCTGCCTTTTGGTATGCGAGTCTACAGACATTCCCTACAGATGAAATGTAAAATTCGTACCGGTCCGTTGATAATTGGATTAGTTATGGGCCCTTGGACTTAACAAAAATTCACTGTAATAACCATTTCCGGAAGTTTTAATTAGATATTGAGCTGTTTTTTTGTATGTGAGTTTACCTTTATGACCTACAGATGAAGTGTGAAATTATTTTCTGCCTATTGATTTTTTTCGAAGTTATGGGCTTTGGACTTAAACAAATTCAATATAATACATGTTCTTTTTTACGCAATGCTTTCACATATTGATCTGATGTTTGGTATGTGAGTCGACCTACGATGTACATGACCTACAGATGAAGTGCAAACTTCGTTCTTGCCGAATGTTTCTGGCAAAGTAATGGGGGTTACACTTAGATATATTTAATAAAATAAATGTTTTCCAGAGATTTATACGCAACGCTTTCAGATATTGTGCTTATGTTGGTATATGCGTATACCTATATGACCTACAGATGAAACGTGAAATTCGTTCCGGTCGATTGATTTCTGCGAAGTTATTGGCCTTTTATTTAGAATTGTGTTCTATACTAACCCTATTCGGAGGATTTTTTACGCAACGCTTTCAGATATGTATTTTTGTTTTGTATGCGTCTAACTTTATGTCCTACACATGACGTGTGAAATACGTTCCGGTCTTTTTGGCGAAGTTGTGTGCATTGGAAATGATCTGTGTAATAAACTTCTTCCCTAGGTTTTTAAGCAAAGCTTTCATAAATTCAGCTGATTTTTGGTATTTGAGTCTAGATACATGACTTTTAGATGAATTGTGAGCTTCGATTTGGTCCATTGATTTTTTGCTAACTTATGGGCCTTGTTTTGTCTAAAATAGCTGTTGTCGGGCTCCAACGCGCAGTAAGGGGCATATGTTTCATAAACGCAGTCTTGTCTCTCTTAAAATGTTCGTAAGTTTACGAACAATGATGAAAATTTGTAATAGTTCGTAAATTCACAAAGTATATGTTTTAATGCAAAATACTCACTTCTTCCCCCATGAAAATGTTCTTAATATTACGAACAATAATTACAATTTATAATAGTTCGTAAATTTACGATGAAAAACAATGTCGAGTTTAAAAAATCATCACTTTTTCTTCTTATAAATGTTCGTATGATTACAATCAATGATGACCATTTAAAATGATTCGTAAATTTACTTATCACCAAAAATGTTGCCTTTCGCTAAAAAAACAACTGATTTTTCTCACCGAAATGTTTGTAATGTTACGAACAATTTTTAACTTAGGATGTTTAATATGAACTGTTTGCTTAAAAAGTGTTTGTAAATTTACGCATATTTTGAAGAAAAAGAAACATTTGATAATTTGATTTCATTAATTTTTGTTCAAGATTAAATATGTGTGCAATAAAAGTGAGAGAAAAACACAGCCGGGTTTCTGCATTTTGCAGCGAAAAAGGGAATATCAAAAGATATTCCCTCATAAAATTCCGATGAATTATATATGACACATTAATTGCATACACAGAACATTTTATATAAAACATATCAAAATATTACCTATATACATAATCGACTAGTTTTAACAATCAATAAATGAGAATTCCAGTTTTAAGTGGTTTCTCATTTGATCTGTTGTTGTTTTGAACAAATCATAAAACCTGTATACATTTAAAAAAAATCTTCACAAAAAGTCATAAATTTGTTGAATTGAAATAAGAGAATGTGAAGCCGTTCAATTGGCTCAAATGGTATTCTTAATTTTTATAAAAGTATACACGATAAGAAGTTACATTTTTTGTATAATTTGTATACAAATAGTAAAGAAAACTTGATTTAAAAACTATAAAAAGAGTGTCCAACGTCCATTGGAAAATCTATTACTCCATGTTTCACTTATGTTGTGGTTATCATTGGATAATGAGATACAGTATCCAGAAGAAAAACTTGTTCTTATCTGTTACATTTATTACAGAAAACTATAAACATGATAGCAATTTGGATAGTCGCCTAAGAAAGGTCAATTTAAACGATGGGGATTCAGGCCGATTTAGGCCAAGTCGAAGCGCTCAATTTCCACAGAACTAATCACAAATTATACATAGGTCTAACACGATCTCAATCAAACGTACCTAAGCACAGGGTTGCATGCGTTTACGGAAGCTGAATGTGTTAAAATAAGATAATACATACCTTACTATATATAGTAACACATTTGTACAGTTTTTCATACCATTATCACTATTGCGGGGCCATTTATTTATAATCGGCACTCAGAATGTGTGCGCGAGACGTACAACTGGAAAAAAAATGGCGTCCACATCCAGTCTTAGCCATAAAAAAAGTAAAACATCTAGGTTATTGTTCTACTCACCGAAGTTGTGTAATAACAATGTTTATTTTCGTAAAGTTTAATTTGCTTCCATGACGAGTTAAAATTCTAAACACATTTCTTCATCGCAATCCATCTCTTCGATTTTAAAGCACTGGATGTAAGCAGGCAATTCTTTGTGGATAGACATTCTTTGATCGTCTGACAAAGGAACGACTTATTCATCAAAGAAATTACCCTTTTAATTCAACATCGAATTCATTCAAACAGTTAAAGAACAATTCACTTACACTTTTCTTAAACTTAATCCATCAACAGGCTGTCAAGTGACCTTTTTTCAAAAAGTAGGAAAAAATAGGAACTACTTTTGCAAGAAAAGTAGGAAAAAAGTAGGAAAAAGTAGGAACTTTTCCCTCATAAGTAGGAATACATAATACTAATTTTTTAGACACAGGTCCAGGAAACATAGCTTGAAACAGAGCAGGAGTGCCATCACATGTTCTGTATGGATACCCACTTGAAGCTACCTTAAGGGCCCAGAAGATTTCAGCCTTTTGTATCTGTTCCTTGTGTGATGGTTGTACTTGCATACAGATAGATTTATCCCCACCACCCTGAGAGCTGCTTGGCTTTGGGGCACTTCCACGCTTTTGTCAATAATCATGCATGTATTTCATGTTTTCCTTGTGTTTTTATCCATTTGCATGACTTATCAGTTGATTAGCACCAGAATTACAACAAGATGGACTTCATTTAGACAGTAAAATATCTTGCAAACTCATTGCTGGTATCTCTCTTGCACCATGATCCAAGTGTTTTTCCACTGTTGTCCAACTTCTCCATCCATGAAGGGTTAAACTTTGTTTTCCCACTAGGCATTTTAGCACTTAGTGTATCTATAATTAAGTTTCAAGCAAAGCTACCCTGATAAAGAAGTATAATAAGATGCTGTTCATTTTGGTGTCTCATCAAATAATTAAGTGGTTTGAGGTCTTCTGTGTATGGATATAAAAATGGTAGATATTGTGCATGTTATATCCTTAAGCAGAAGACCAAATTTATTTAGTGATACACCAACTTGTTGTACAAGATTAATACTAGTATATAAAGCAGTGTCAATGCTCTGCTACAGCTACATTGTGAAACCTTTAAATTGACAATAGGGTGCAGTTATAATAACTTAAGTTACATTCAAAATGACTGGTCATTGCAGAGCAGATTATGCAACTGGAGATAGGACCTTATCACCTGACATCTTTTATGACATCATTGATTGGGCAATGAAACAGTTGCACTACATTGTTTATTCCAGTTTCAAATAATGGTTTTTACATTATTGATTACTTCGCCGGAGTGTAATAATGCCGTTAAATAATTTTAATACTACGCTGTAACACCTTGAAGTTACCTCACTAGCTATGGCATCATTAGACAAGAATTGTGTTTGTCAGAAACACAATGCCCACTATTGCGCCGCTTTGAAATAAAATTTCAATATATCATTTGGCAGGTTTAGAAAATATCTCCCTTTTAAAGCTTATTACTTCCCTTGGATTGTACTTTTTTACTTTTGACCTTGAAGGATGACCTTCACCTTTCACCACTCACAATGTTCAGCTCCATGATATACACATGCATGCCAAATATCAAGTTGCTATCTTCAATATTGCAAAAGTTATGGCCCATATTAAAGTTTTTCGGACAGACACACAGACAGACAGACAGACAAACGGACTGACAGTACAACTGCTATATGAAATTTTATGAAAAAGAAAAAAAACAAAACTGCTATATGCCACCCTACCGGGAGCATAAAAATGTATCGGGACATTTAGGCTCTGTGCATTTATCTTTAATTACTAAACATGATGTACCTATGATATCAATAGAACATCATATCTGTTGTCATGTAATACAGAATTTATTACATTATATTTGTAAATGATGAAAACTCAGCAAAGTATCAGTTTTATCTTTTTCCAATAACTTGTGTAATAAATTCCATATTTCATAACCACTCATACAATACGTGGTATCTCTATATCTCTACATTCCAAACAGCAGTATCATGTAAATATGCATAAGGTTTGGTCAAATTGTTGTCAATAGAGACAAAATAAAACTGGAATAAACAATGGGTGCCCTCAGCTCTTGCATCACTGGGAACTGTGTAAGGTATGTGAAGTCTGCAGTGTACAAATGCTAAGGAAGTAAACAAGGCACTATTGTTACTTAAAAAAAATGTCAATATTTTCAAAAGTTACATAAGAAATAAATATTTATGCTTCCTGAAGAGGTGCTAGAAGACAGTCAGCATGGGTTAATTGTCAGGTCTCATCGAGATGAATGCACATTACCAGGGATACAGTCATGCTATTGATTCATTCATCCTGCAAGTTTACTAAATAAACTCTTTAAAAAAAATATTCTCAATTTAAAATGAAAAAGTAGGAATAGTAGGAAGATTTGGTAAAAAAAAAGGAAAAAGTAGGATCCTGATGAAAAAGTAGGAAATAGTAGGAAAAAGTAGGAAAAAGTATGACCGCTTGACAGCCTGCATCAATTATTCAACAAAACATCGCTTTATAATAAAGTTTATTCGACATTTTAACGAAATCGAAAATGAAGTCTTACCAGTTTCATTCCAGTTTTATATCCCAACACTGTTATTCACATTCATAATATTATAATAATCCATCGTAAACACACAAACTAATCGTTCAATGCTTAAAAAAATATTTAACTGTTAAATAAAAACACTCCAAGTCCGATTTGTTGTTGTCCTTAAATCCAAAGCGTCTAGCTAGGTTCGTCATTTAAATTACGTCACATGAGATACGTCATAAATTGCGTAATCAATTCAAAGAAAATATAAGTACGGGAAGCTGGTTCTTCATAAATTTTAGTGAAGGACCAAAATAGTATGATTTTATGACTCAAAACCTTGGCCCATCTATAATTTAGTATAAAAGTAAGATATATATTATAGACGTTAATACACGGCTGAGCCGGGCCGGGCAGTGATAATCGGCCCCAGGTCGCTCCCTGCGGGCCGATTATCACTGCCCGGCCCGGCTCAGCCGTGTATTATCCTCTAAGTAAGTTTGAACTGACTTTCAAGATGACGTCTTTTTAATGATTTTCGCTATGGAGTAACTTATATTTTCACTCGGAAAGCTTCTTTTTTTATTAAACAAAAATGAATACTCCCTTTCGACGCTACAGTGTTTGAGCTTCCCTCGTTTTTTCGTATCAAGATCGTAGACGTCTGAATAAAAAAAATATTGAAAGAACACCGACCACAAATGTGTTGTTTACCTATGAACCTTCGAGTAATCTGATGTTCTAATATCATTTTCTCTTATAATACCCAGTATTGGCGCATGTTTATTGTAAAATATTACACACAATATGATTACTTTATTTACCCGACGCGGGTTGATTTCTAAAAAATAATGTTTTGTCGAAATTATTTTATTACACCCCTCTTTCTTGAACTGACTTTCTGTGTTTAACAGTCAGGTCCAAAAATATGCCTAAAAGAAAGTCAGTTCCTTATGAGGTGGTAAAATTATTATTAATTGGCATTTAATGAATTAATACGGAAAAAACGCGTCGAGAAAATAAAATTGTCGTGATTTATGTTATCTTTTACAGTCAAAATATGCAAATACTATTTATTTATATGAAAAAAAAATCTAACATGCAAAATCTCGAAGGTAAACTAATTAAACAACACATTTGTTCAAGGTTTTGCTTAATTAACTTTTTTATTCCGACGTCTTTGATCTTGAAACAGGAAGAACATAGCACAAATTCCGAAGAGCCGAAAGGGCGTAAATGTTAGAAAGAAAGATAAATTTAAAGTCGCTAACTGGGTGTTACTCCGTGGCGAAAATTACGAAATCGAAGGAAGTCAGTTCCGACTAACCTCACTAAAACGCAGTCACCTCCTTTTTATATACGTCCCCCAGTAGGCAGTCAGAAAATGATAACATGAAAGTGACGCGTGAATCGAATACTTAAACACATACTTTTATTGTGCTACTGACCTCCTAAGTATCGGAAATCCATAAAAACGAGAAGATGGTAGGTTATTAGGTGGATAGTATATTGAGGAATGCGGTCCATCTATAAACATGGTTAACGATCAAGATAACGATGTATAACCAGATCATTGGCAACAAAACTAGGCGTAAGAGCGATCTTAAAGATGTTTTCTTCGATATAAGAATACAATGCACGCTAAAGGTAGGGTAATATGACAAACGAGTATTATGTGCACGAACAGACTCATGCTTCCCATTGTACTATCGAATGCTTGAATCAATACCTCGTGGTCCTCAATGTGTATTGTTTAATGTTTTAATATAAGTATCACTTTATATAACACGGCCGTAATTAGTAAGCCAAACTGAATTAGTTTTAACAATGCGACCACGTTTCGGTACTTCATTTTTTTAAACATAATTCTTCACTGAGAAGAGAGTATTAATTGTTATGTGATTTCTTGCGTCACGTAAGTGCCCAAGGTACTTGGACATAATTTGATATATAGTTGATAATAATATAAAAAATATTTGATTATGAAATCGTCAAACGTTGTTTCTTCCCTTATGACACGTAACATTATATATCTTTTGGGAAAATACAATATATCAAAGGTTAGATCCTCGTTTTACAATATAGTATATATTGGAGATGAGGAGGGTATTTGGTACCGTAACAATCAATTAATTGGAACATGAAAAACTAATATGAAAAATAATGCTACTGTTGTTACCCATGTTACCTACGTGATGAAAAACAGCTCCAAGCTTTTGCGTATTGATAAAAGTTGAAGTATAAACTATGTTTTCCTAAACATAGATATATTATATGTTACATAAAACAAAAGTTGTGTTTAAATAGTCGAAACAACATTAGAAGGCGATGACGACTACAATTGCATTTGATTTTTTAAGCATTGGGTCGGTTAGCTCTTGGCAAAGTGCATAATAGTAAAGGCCTTAAAATGATTTCGTTCGCCGTCGGGCTGTTCCGCACGTCCATATACCGATTAAATACCGAAACGTTTTATCAAATTCTTAAATATACCATTATCCGAATAGTATAGGTTTCATTTTAAAATATAGTGTAGTCTAGTTCTTTGTTTATCGAACTTGCAATCTCCACAAACGTAATGCGAAAAGGATGATGAATAAGTTGTCAATGTTCAAAGACTTTTAACTAATAGCAGACAAATAAAAACACAACATCAAACGAACAAAACAAACAGAATACTTGTAAGCAAGTAGTTTATTAGTCTACTTTAAAGGCTTCCATGTCAATCTTTCAAAACGGTAAATACGTTTTGAAACAATTAATCTTTCAGCTCTTTCAGCTTATACGATTTCATATTCACCTTCATATTCACCAAAGAATTATTGAACTGTTCCGATTTAGACTAATACTGACGTTATATTTGATATTATGACGTTGTTGTATGTATACTTTAATGATTGTAAACATATTTTGGCTAGCTGGTACATTTGATGTATTGTTTTGTTTGTATTAAAAAAGTGTATCCAATAAAAAAGCTGATATAAGAACTTTACGATCCAGTAAGCAAAGCTCATTATGACAGAAATAGAATATTGCCCACAAGGACATCATTGCTTAATAATAAAAGGGTAAATTTAGACAGTACATGTTTAAGTTATGAAGTTATGTCCGAAGTTATTTTTATTTGAAATGGTATATAATGAACACACAAAAGTAAGTAAAACCTATGATCACGACCTTGGGAAACATTTATTAGAAATATTGGGGGAGGGGTTTTAAACGTTACAAGTGTAAAACGTTTCGGTTGATGACATATCAACAAGCTGTGATATATATAATAGAATAGAACAGAAACAGAACAGAACACGTGTTTTATTATGACTTGCATAATTTACATCGTCAGTATAACAAAACAAACAAAGCATGATTAAGAAGATTCATGTCACGTTAATCACAGCATTTCAGTACCTGCGGTATACAATTCAGTATATACGGTATACCTGGTCTTAATTATAAAACATATTACATTTGATTATGATATACATACACATTGTATTAATTCAACATGTTTAAGTATGTGTCTTTGTTTTACGAGGATGACCTTACATTTAACAATGAGTTTCTTTTATTTAATGCGTGTTTAATAAAAAACAGAAATTTCAATTAATTTGGTTTTTGTTATCAATGCCCAACATTTCCAAAAAAAGTAACATCGATGGGCGTTGCTAATAATACTTTGGTACATATTTCTTGCGTATCTCCTCTAAAAAGAACATATAATATAAAGAAGTGAAACTCCAGCTGCTGGAGCAGTATTGAATTCTTATTATATACAATAAGTTGGTCCTTTATTTAAGGCAAGTGACCGATTGCCGAAACAGTACAAAACAGCACAAAACAGCACAATACAAGACAACATAAACACATATAAGAATAAAGCTGGGGTCACCGCCTTGGAACGGTCAATGCAAAGCATTGGGGTTTAAACCGGTTTTGAACCTCACACTTTGCACAGCAATATTCATGATACATTTAAGGGTAAAAAGAATTTAATCTCATAGCATTGTAACTCAAATAAAACAATAATAAAAGGGAATTAAAACGTATTCAATTTAATACGATTTAATTACTCAATGGTAGGAAAGATACCCGAGCAAGAGAGTTACAACTTTTTGAGGAACGATGAAATGAAACTACGAACACGTGTAAACTACATTCCTTCTTTATAGAAAAAGCTTTAAGAATATAGCGTCATGAAGTTAATATTTCAGATCATCATCGCGCAAATACAGGAAGAAGCAGCAATAATAGGTGTAAACGGTCCATATTACAAGCATGAAACGATATTCATCTTCAATGTCATGTGAATAACAAAATGAACAATAACGCTGCTCACTAGCAATTCTATTTCGACCATATCTATCAGTTTGTATTCTTAGTGGATGAACAGATAGTCGTAATCTACAGAAAAAACATTCTTAGGATGCTAGGTAGTAAATCGAGGTATGGTTGGTAGTGAAAAATGTTTTTGAAAAGTACATATTTAGTAAGAACAGGGTTTTTCTGCATGAGACATACATCTACGGTTTCTACATTATATATCTATGTAAGACATGTTTACGAACGATCTCATTGTTATTTGCACTTTACATGTTCTACTTCATAATGTTGCCAGTACGTTGCTTTGTACTGACGATCATTCATGGCACTTGTGTTCGAAAGCCCGTGATGCACAACGAATGTATAAACCAGAAAAGAGAAAAACAAAGAATGTCAGAACAATATGACTACTGTATACTGACATTGGATGTCGATAAGACTTGTTTGTAGTTTTGCAAAATGTCAATTTTCAAATATTTGTTACATAAATAAATCTTTTGGCATTTCCCGTAAAATGACCACGTGGTCTTAAAGTGAGAATCCTCACCTTTGTAAGCGACAGGCCTCTTAATATAACATCATTTGCATCATTTTTATTTTATTCCGAAATTAAATTGTCAAGTAACACTAAACTATTAACTTGTGTACTGTGTTTGCATTTCTTAAATTGGCTGATTTTATCAACGAATACCTTTGGAGAAAGTATTCACTTTTGCACGTCAACGTTATCTACGAGTGATTAAGACGACATATTAACCTCGTTTTGGAGTGATTTATCTCGACTTCAGATAACTAGGAATACTTGAAGTACTTGAATACACCGCTGCATCCGCCTACTTGGGATTAACGTAAGTGTTGTTTTAAATTTAGAAATCAATTAAGTTCCTTTTTATAACACAGAGTTTCGAAGCGGAAATATTTATTTGGTACTCAATGGTTGTGTGCAATAACCTTTGATGTATACATGTACATTAAAATCATGACCGACAAAAAGACAAATGCACCCTGTGTTTATCTTGATTGAATGAAATATTCGGATAACAAGTTAGTTTATTTAGCGATTTAATTTGTTTAAAATGGTTTACGACAGGTTATTTAACACCATTATTATTAAAATATGACAATGAACACCACATCAATTTTACAAACTGTACATAGTGCATATTACAAAAATCTTTTGATCTCTGTTTCAACGTCAAAATACGTATCTAATTTTCACATCACTTAGTTTTATGCATTTTGCAGCATATTGACTTTCACATTTAATTGTATAAATGTGTAATTCGAGAACCATTATTTTCCAATCAACAAACGAAAGCAAAATGACTTCACTGGATATCCCCAAATTGTAATTTAGGATGTAATTTAAGTGAAAGCGACGGTGTACAATTCTGAAATATAATGAACGATTGTTACAAGTTTGTGTACGTTTCACCTGTTTTCGACCTTTCCCGTATCCAAGTACGATAGTGAAGTTATGTTTCAAGACCTTGAAAGAAACCAGTGAAAAAATGTTGTCATGAACAACACAAATACTTCTTAAGTTGCATGCGCGTGATTAAAAAGCTTGGATGTTTGCAAATGTTTTACCGCATTTTAGCTACGTTTATGTTTCTATAGATTAACTGTATGACTTAGATATCTTAATTGCGTATCTCTTAATACCGATTTCTTCAAAATAATTATCTACATCATAAAAAAAGAATTAAAAAAATATGTGTTTGTTCTGATTTTTTAAAATGAAGAAACTATTTTTATTCTTATATAATAACATTGAAATGAAGGTTTAAATGTTGTTGTTGTTTATGCCGTTTTCACTTGTTAGTTGCATAACTACCGTATATTTAAACACCAATTGTGTTCGTAGATAAAAATTATACATCATATGTGTTCTCATATGACTAATTATGATTTTATTTCGCCGTCGAAATATATTTATGTTTTCATTTGAGTAAGACGCAGTTTCCTTTCCACATATTCATGTCACACGTTTAGTTCCGCGTAATGCGAAAATGTGTCTTATGGTGTAGGTAGTCAGCGTAGTTTAAACTCAACCTGCGCGATTGCTAAGTCTGAGCTAGTCTTGCCGCATATGGGTGAATTAACGTTTGTCAGTAGCCTCTTCTGACTGAAAGGAACGACGTTTAACCCATTTATGCCTAGTGGACTCTCTCATCCTTTTAAATTGGAACAATTTATTTCCAGAATTAGGGATGTCTAGTATATTTATTCCTATATTTAGAATATTTCTTATAGAAATTCATTTATGCAAACAGCGCAGACCCTGATGAGACGCCGCATCATGCGGCGTCTCATCTGGGTCTACGCTGTTTGCCAAGGCCTTTTTTCTAGACGCTAGGCATAAATGGGTTTAAAGTGCTTACCGCCAAGGTCGCACAATTATAAATAAAAAATTCCCCTCTCATCGTGACACTATTCTTCTATCGTGTTATTTTAGAGAACAATACTGAGTCATAAACACAAGGATTTTGTTGATAGTTCATTCTGTCTTACTCGACGATTTACAGCCAATATAAAATTCGGATGTATTCATTCGGGTTTAGAAGTAGAAAAAGTTCTCAACATTTTATGGGCTGTTGAGAAAAATTATTTAAGGTGAAAAGCTGGGTTAAACAGCTACGCCAAGTCATTAAAAATATTTAAACAAAACCTATTTAAATATATTCATTTTTATGGAGGACCCGTGAATACTCTAAAAACGGTTACATTTGTTTATTAATAGGAACAGTTGGCATATAAACCGTGAACTTCCGGCGGCTCAGCGAATACTAATGAAATCGCCACGTGGACTGTTCTGCTGGGAAATTGTTGATTAGCATTTAACCATGAAGTTTATAAAAACATTGTGTTGCCAGATTGTTTACATAATTAATACTCTGTTAAAAGAGCATAAATTTTACCATGCTCTTGTTTATACTGCAGAAAATTGATTTCATTAATAGATGTTTGACATTTAAAAAGCTTTGATAGACTAGCAGTTTTAGTTTACTTTTTGGTTTTATAGAGAAAAGATATACGTGGAAATATTTTTGATAGAAACAATAGAAACAATAAAAAATAGTTGTTTAATGCTATTTATGATAAGTATAGTATTGTGTGAAATACATGTTTTTAAATAACAATACAGTGTTAATAAAAGTATTACATAGTGAAAAGTGCATTAGTGTTTGTGTCTTATTTTCCTGAGGTGGATTAAAAAGAGCCTATAGAACATCGACTCTATAATATATTGGTAAACATTTATGCTTGTATTCTTGATTGAATACATGGAAATGTACAATGACTGTTTCAGAGTAAAATCGTGGTCTTACGCTACAGTTTAATATTATATCGCGCAATCCCAATTGTAACGGTTTGATCAGTTCAATGGGATTGCCCGGTGAATTAGACCTTACATCAACACATAACGAACACTTTTCTTAGAAAATTTTCAAGTGATATGGCTCGTGAACAATTCATTAGGATAGTGTTTCTTAGAAGACTTCTAAGGCTGGCCGAAACATCGCTACATGCACACATATAGAATAAAAACGGATATATCTATCACACGACATTCATCGATGACATCTTACCAATTGTTTAATACATTCAATTAAAAAATATCCATAATGAGAGGGGATGAACGTTTTGCCATTAAAGCTTTTTTAACATTAACCTGGCCGAATTAAACACTTTTACGTTTTAATTATGTTCTATACCCGATTAACGCGTTAAAAATATAGGGTAAATAAAACAAATTATATATATATATATATATATATATATATATATATATATATATATATATATATATATATATATATATAGTTATATATATATATATATATATATATATATATATATATATATATATATCTATATATATATATATATATATATATATATATATATATATATATATATATAGTTATATTTTAATAACAATGCTATATATATAATATGATCTTAACCCATATACATTGTGAAACTACGGCCTTTTTCTCTTTTTTTTAATTTTACTGTGTTTCACAATCCCTCATTGCCTTTTTTACCTATGCTGGGGTTAACATAGGTTTAACCCTTTCAAAAAAAATTTAACTCAGATTATAATTATTATTATGGTAAAATTGTGTTTAATAAAATACGGCTTCAAATTATTGTTTAACTTTGAATGTTACTTCCTTCTTGGCCGCATGTGTGGTTATAAACTTCCTGTTTACCTCATTTAAGCATACTACTTTTAGTAAACATAATCGCCACCTTAGTTTAGTCTACGATTATCATTCGCGTCAGGAAGATTTAAAACCGAAGTGTTGATTCAATGGTGAAAACCGTAAACTATAAATCACTTAAATATACAGCTTTTGATGTTGTTATGACAGTGTCAAACTTTCGTAAATCTTAACACAAACTGAAAAAACTGCATCATGGACACTAAATACGAAGGCTACGTAGAGAAATCTGTAGGGGTGAGTACATTTAAATGAATTATACTGAAAGAACATTTATATTTAAAATAACCACACATACTTGGTTGAAAAGAATTACGATTACCTTTCCTTACGAACTTGCGATTTCATAATATATAACCTATATTACAGATAATATTACACAAATACTGAGGGAATAAATATCGTTCACTCGTTTGTATACACGTTTTTTCTTAATTTTATAAAGAAGTATGAAAGTGTATTCAATTGATTGCATGTATTTGTGTGTGTTGTGTTCACAAGTCATACTTTGGAAAATGTGCCTGATTTTCTACAATACCGTTTTCATCATTGATCTGATATTGACTGCATGCAGTGGCGTTAAAGATTGACAAGATTTGTTATTTAACCATGAATGTGTTTGGGTGAAAGCTAATAAACAGATCGATACACAACTGCTCCACTATCGTCTGTATACCTGTATACCTGTTTTACTTCAGTTACTTACATGTGTATTTGTAGCCCAGACAAAATGTCAAACACTTTGAATTCGGATCAATGCGCAAGATAACATTCTTTCATACGATGTAAATAAAACATGTAGCAGTGGATGCGATCATCTAAGTATTTATTTTATCTGCACCAACCGAAGATGTTTGTTTGGATTTTAGTAAATTTTGTTACTGTTGTACAAATATATATATTTCATTCGCTAAATTAAGTCATAATTATTTTCTAAATGGTAAAAATAACTATTAAAGCGACGCTAGAGATATTTACATGCCTAACGTAGCTTATCCAACGTTCTTAAATAAAAAATATATGCTTTTAAATGTTTGATCGAATGTCTCTGAATTTTAACCGATACAGAAGTAACGCTTCAAATGGACACGTTTAGAAGTTATTTGAATCTTGCGAAACTTTAAGTTTGTGAAATCTTTTGAGGAAACACATTTTATTTTTCCTTTCAAATAAAAAACCCCAACATACAATCAAAATGTTGCAATAATATTTCCTCATCAAATTGTATAACTCTTCATGGAATTAATGAACGATTTCTATTAAATAAAAATTGAATCATTTGTAAATCATGAACAGATAAACCGGTAGTAAAGCACATGTTGAAGTATGACCCATATTGATATGTTGAGGGCAGTGGATATTCATATTGCTAAAATACACCATACCTTCGTCGAAGGGTTTGCATGAAAACGTTTATGTCATAAAATATTTAGATTTTACGAAGGCGTAACTGTTGTAAGTCGTAAAGCTGTTGATGCAATGCTATTAGTCTTTAACAAATAAATGTTTAACTCCTTCCAAACGAAGTTTCCATTTGCTTAGATCGCATGAATGTTACTATTTTAAAGTTTTGCGCATACTTGTAATTTGAGACAATATATGAATGAAAGTGAGCTATTTAAGACATCAGATATAAGTTACTTATATTAACATATTGTTGAAAATATATATCTTCAGTTTGAGAAAATAATACGTCCGCAGGCATAGCCTCTTTTTCAAAACATTTTTCATGAAACATGAAATTTTCCTTATTTTTGTATTTAGTGTCGTCCTTTTCGCAATGCATCTTAAAATAGGACATTTTATTAACATCCTCTTATTATTATTAATTCATGTTAATATTAATGTAATATGTATGTGTGCAAGTCAGAATAATTTATCTTAACGTAGTATTTATAAAATTTACATGTACCTGTTACACAATTTTTCTCACTGAGGCAAACTGTTTCTTAGAGTTCAGGTGTTGTTTTGTGTATATTTCCAGGTGTTCAAAAACAAGTCAAAAATCTGGATGGTTCTTGGCGAGTCGTCGCTGGCATTTTTTAAGGACCAGAAGGTAACAACACAAGTCGAGAAGTACATGAATTCACTTTGTACAGCAAACCGAACAAAACGAGGGAATTTGTTTATAACTTATAGACGCTTCATACATAAAATGATATCCTTTAAAACAATAATTCGCGCGAAACATATATCACATATTTTAAAGCCCATAAACACTCAAAATCAACGAATATTTCATAGAATATTTCGATAAAAGTTAACATATAATAAATGTTCCTTTAAGCAATAGCCGACATTTCAACGCTAGACGTGGTCTTGTTACATAGATTAAACAGGATGCAAAATGCTTGTTTGTGGGACAATATATAGAACTCATGTTAAAGTACAAAGTAAGTGTGCGTGTGTCGTATGAATAGATATGGTTGCAGGAAATTAAAATAGCATGTTGGGCCAAAAACAACAACACCCGAGCAGTTTGCATCTCGTTAAATCTGTGTTACCATTCCACATCTAGCGTTGAAATGTTGGGTTATTTCTATAAGGTACACTGCTTTTTGTATGGGTTTACTTTATTTTACGATTTTTTAAAAATGTTTGTTGATTTTTGAGAACTTATGTTACTTTAAGCTGAATCTTCAAAGTCAATACATAAGTGTGAGAAAATCAAAATAACGATACAATTGTTTAAGATAATAGAAGTTAAATATTGACTTTTGTACAATTAGCATTGTTGGTCAATACTTTAAGTTTACAGGATTGCATAGAAGATTGTAGACAGAAATTTTAGTTAATTTATATTATTTTATCATATTCTCAATCTAAATTACATAAAATACATAAAAATTCGAGATTTACAGAAAATAGTTTCTATGAAAACTGTGAATGTTGATACTCCGATAGCGCTTTGTAATACGATACTATATCATGCTATTGATATACTTTCGACCATTATGTGCTTACTTGTGCTGAAATCCCCGACAAGAAAAAAAGCATGTTGTGACATCCGTGAACGTTTCAGGCTGATGCATTTGGCTGCGAATGTATACATATAAAACACCGACGTAAATGATAGACCTTGAGGGCAAGTGTCTGGTTTGTTTTCTGTACTTAACACCATGTTTATCTGTCTAATTGAGATCATTTTCATCGCAGTTGACAGCATCCACACTGTTCTTTACGGCCCTAAAGCACTAATGTTCTAATGGAAGTTGATAAATAATCAAGTGCATTTCAAAAACCGTGTTTTGATGCAGGGGTGCGTATTGCTTGATATTGTTTTGTTTTTTCCCCACCGCATATCGTACAAATCGTACGGGTCTGTTACACATTTCTTAAAGGCATGTAAAGCGGGAATTTTTTTTTATCTTTCTAGACGCAAAGTAGCATTGGAATTTCACATTTTTTCGGTTCTTGTAAAAATAAACGTGACATCTAAATGAAAACCATTTATATGACATAGTCAAGAGTTCCTCATTAATACTTTTTAATTTTGCGACCGTCGTAATGGGGTGGAAAATTCGGGCCCTAATTGGAATATAGTGTAGATAGGAATTCGTTAAGTGAAAGATTTTACAAACTTTTTATTATGACGTCACAATATTTTAATGTTTCATTGTCATTATAGGATTAGGGAAATCATATTGATGTGAATATTTTATGTCTTGTTCCCGTGTCTGTCATACTAATGTATCGCGAGCACTGACTGTCTTTATCGGCATCAACTTTCTAAATAACATTAACCGAATTCCATTTTTTTTCTACATTTTTCAAGAGATCGTTTACGTGATTGTCTCGGAAATATATGAACTTCTATCGGTATCGTAACGATACAAAGTTCTCATTATTACGGTTAATGCCTCCATTAGTACGCTTTATGCGCTCACAAAAAATATAAGCCTCAGTTGGTTATCAAAAATAGATCTTTGTATATTCTCGCTCGAAAACTTCATTCAACGAAGCCTAAGCACTTGTAATTTACATGAATACAATGGGTATGGAGGATAATGCATGCTTATTATCTTGGTATAAGTCATACTCTTAGTATAATGAATTGAAATAATTGAACGTAATTCAAAAGTACCTAAGTAACTCTAAACCGATTGAATGAAATGACCTTTGCTCAAATTGTTATCTTGATCTATTCAAATTTGCTCTAATTATATTTATTATTATATTTAATGTGAATGCACTCTTCATATAAACTTAATAATGAATTGTTCTACGGTGAAACGGGAAGCGGAAGAAAGGACATGTTTTAAAGGGAAATTATTTGTATATTTAAGACATGAAATAAGGAAGAAACTTAATCAAATCCATAATTTCTAAACCTGTAACAGTCCTCGTTTTTTATGTAAATTTTAGTTTTTGTTTCCTGCTCATATGCCAATTCGTAGTATTAAAAAAAATAAGACTCATTAAAATTCGTTGAATCTCTAATCAACAATACTTTAAACACGATAACAATTGAACAAGAGCATGCCTTGCATATTT
The DNA here is from genome assembly GCF_020536995.1 of Dreissena polymorpha. Taxonomy (NCBI): domain Eukaryota; kingdom Metazoa; phylum Mollusca; class Bivalvia; order Myida; family Dreissenidae; genus Dreissena; species Dreissena polymorpha. The sequence goes on from NC_068356.1 coordinate 7,592,730, forward strand.
TAACTTGCTGGTCTTCACATTGCATGAAAGTAAAACGTAATAAACGCATTGAATTAAGAAATTCATAAGGAAACTAAATTATGTTATCGTGTTTTTGTCTTTATATTCGACATGCCGTAACACGTTAAGGAAATCTTAACGGCTTTTACATCTTACATTTCTCGGTTTTAAACTAAAGAATTAACACGTTAATTAATAATTTACGTAATGCTTGATTAGGTGAAAGCTCTTTTATATCGTCACATAGGTCATAATGAATTATTTTACTTAAGTTTATAAGCCTATTTCTTTATAGTGAAATCGTAGTTCCCCTTACGTACTTGTATAATTTAGAAATCGATATGAAAAAAACCCAACTAATTTAAGTATGTTTTGCTGATGTTTATAATATGTTGGTTTGTTATGTTTTACTGTTTTCCTTGTACAAAGAAAATTATGACGTGTTCAACGATGTGTATCGTAATGTTTTATATCTCTGTTGCTATGTAATTTACTGACATCACCATTGTTCTAATTATCTGATAAGTCCTATATTTCGTTTCGATCACAGTTTGTTAGCGTGTTGCTATGATATTGATTAGTAAAAACATCATTTTGAATGAAAAATAATCAAATTTTAGCGAAAAATCAATTTCTCTAAAAAAGCACTATCAAATATATAACAAGGTATTGAACTCAAAATGACCCGAAAATAGGGTGCATCTATTTGAACAGCCACGACTTCATAAATTGTGCAGCTATTTTCATGAACTCAGCCTTATAAAACGCAGAAATGAATGTCCTTTCTGGAAACGTAAATATCTTGTAATTTATCTACAAATGCTGGGTCAAATTATAAGAAATAACATGATACACAACTCGCGTTGCACTGAAATGCTGTGTTTAGATCGCACTATAAAAATTATACATGCATTACAGTTTCGGCATTGGAAATTTGCGTTTGCTGTACTACAGAAATAAATGAATAAGTTATGACAGAAAAGAAAACATGAGAGTATTTTTTGTTTAATTAATATACGTAAAACAATAATGGCTTAATGACTCAAATGCAAGTATTTATAGGGATAATTATATCATTCACGATATTTTTAACGATTATAAAAGTCGTCTTTATTCTGTTACTCATGAAATACATTCTATTTTGTATATACAAAATATATATTTTAACATTGGCACAGTTATTATGGTATTTATGTTATTGGGACCATTTCATGCTATCTATTGAACATAAATTCAACCATTCTCTTTACGAATTCTGAAAACATTTTAGTCTTGCAAGTTCAACACAAATTATCAATCAATAAGAAACGGAAATGACGCTGGTACAATTGTACAATAATTTAATTAATTCTACAGAAAACATGATTTGAAAATATATTTATCGAGTACCAATCTGTGAACTTTACTGGGGTAAAAGATCGTTTGTTTGTCTTTTCAGAGTGAATCCTGTATTGGATCCATTGATTTAACGGAAATAACGGACGTCAAATCTATTGACGAAAGTTCGTTTGTGATTATTACGTCCACGAAGACATACACATTTGTGAGTGCAATTGCTTGATTGGAAGCATATATATATATATATATATATATATATATATATATATATATATATATATATATATATATATATATATGTATATATATATATATATATATCTATATATATATATATATATATGTATATATATATATATATATATATATATATATATATAGTATACACGTATCTTACAAACAAAGGGAAAATTGTCGCACACAATTAACGAGTGCGCGTGTTGTAATTAATATTGGTTGCATATATTTTGCGTTATTTTGTATTCAACGGGATTGTCTTAATAACACTTTAAATTTGCAGACTCCTTGTACAAAAGGAAATGTGGTCGAGTGGATTTGTGCAATAAAGAAGTGTGTTAACAGGTATTAACATGTTCTATATAAATGTGTTATTATCGTAACAGTGGATAAGTTATTTTATAGACTATATTTTTTACAAAAAGTACTTTCAAGAGAGACTGTTTAATAATGAACATGCATGTCAGTAATAAAATAAAATAATTTTCCGCCGTTATACTTTCACTTAGTAAAGAGGCTTAAAACTAAATAAACAAGTTTAATTTATAAGTGGGCTAAATCATGACCTAGTTAACATTGTTTATTTTCAAAACAAGTGTGAAAACATATTAATTAATAACGTTGCAGCTGAAAGAGCGTTGATCAAGAAGTAAACGACATTAGGCTTCACTTTAATTAATAAGATGGATGTGCTTTACATTTCAGAGATACACAAATTCAACAAAATTCAACAAAATCTGTCGTAGAAGAGATACACACCGTTCTTCCGGAGGCGCAATCTAGCATCTTTGGAGTGAAGCTTAAATCGACAAAACTTTCACGATCATCTAGTGAAAGCGAATCTCGTAACAGTCTGCAAGAAGGAGATGCGAAAAGAAGTAATGTTAATGCAACTTCTTCTCATAATGACTGCCCTGTTCAGTTAGAATTGTCTGAAGGGGAGCCAGACAAGAAGGCGACCGGTAAAGTAACTGAAGTTTCAATTACCCGATCATGGTCTGAAAGCATCAACAAAACTGTAGACTATACAGCTGAATGTAGAAGTACAGATAACACTAAAGAGGAGTCCAAACAAACATCAACAAGTAACATGAAATACTTCGACACGACTTTCATTGAGGTTGACACGAATAACAAACCAACAGCTACGTATGCAACTGACAATACAGGCCAAAATAAATCAATGGAAGAGATTAATTCTCCAGCGAGTTATGAATTACCTGTAAACTGTTGTAAAAACATTACGGAACAGAAACGAGATAACAGACCATTGTTTCAAACATTTGAAATAACCAATAGCCAAACCAAATGCAATTCAGAAACCATTCCGATGCACGCAAACAACGTAGATCGATCAAACGAATGGACGTGCAGTACGGGCCTTCTCGCCGACCAAACACTAGAAGCATCAGAGGCACAGGATGACGAAGAAAATATAAAACATGATAATGGCATAATGGAAAATTGTAATTCTCCTCTTGCAGCGGAAAGTGAAACGACATCAAGTAAATGGAAATCTGAACAGTCATCGCCAAGCGAGCTGTCTAAATTAGTTTCAGTGACAGCTTTAATAAAAAGCAGCAACAGTGAAAATAATGATGTATCCAAAGTTCAAATGCGCAGACCGTTGAGTGGACTGAATGAATCCGATGAGCTAACAAAGTCCAAAAACAAGAAGCATAACAACCATTTAACTGAAGAAGTTGACATGTCTGAGGTTGTAATGCGAAATTCATATAGAACGTCAAGAAATAAGAGTTACAGAGCTGAGCAATCAATAGGAGCTTCAGGTGTACAACAAAATGTTTCAGAAGCGACTTCGACTGTGGAATATAACGGCCCTTATACATCTGCAGATGATGAGCAAAGCAAAACAGACGACAAAAGCAAGGAAGATGAAGTATTACTTGCCGATGATGTCTTTGCTAATATTTTTGACACGGAAGAGAGCGCTGTTCAAATGCCTATGTCTAGTTCAACAGGAGTTTACAGGGTGGCTATTGAAAAACTGAAGAGATATCTCGTAGAACATCGGAACGGTTTTGAATATGACGTTGATCGCTCTGTGCACGGATCTGTTGATCGATTGAGACAATACTTTAAAATCAGGCAATAGTGTGGTCATCACAATGGCCAAAATCACAGAATAGCGGCCGAAAATGGTTAAACAGGCAATGTAATTCATTAGATCACATGCAAACATACTACCTTAATTCAGACAAGAACTATTGATGTCATGCGACCATTATACTTGACAACTTATGACATAATCATTTTTATAACAATTGTAACTATATATAAGAAATAACATTATTACATTTTTTATATTATATTAAATTTATATCATAATGGTGCACTAAACATTTCATGCGCTTTTGTTGTTGTTTCTTGACAAACAGGATAAATCATTTCATTGTGTTGTAATGTCATTCAAACAGGCTTGCTGAAGTTACAACGCGATCTAAGCACGTGTTTGCATATGCTCGGTTAAAAGACAATATAAGGAAACAACACACATTCACTTGATACATTAATACAAAACATATATTTGACTTAAGAGAAATATATATATAGACACACACTATTGCTATTTTATTTAATAAACTAGCGAACAAACAAAAGAAAACACGAGATAACCTTGTGTCGCAGGCAATCAAAACTCTTGATTTTACTCGACCATAATTGAATATGAAAGAACTAAAGCAGTTGCAAATATGCACGCGTCGTAATCAATTACTGTGGTTATTTTCAAATGAAAAGTTATATAATGCGGTAACCGAGAAATATACCTATATAATGGTCATAAATAAGTGAAAAATAAGGTGTCCTTAGTGATGATAGATATTATTGTATACCAAATGAATATGCCAGCAATATGACATATATCGTTGAAATGTTGGCTCTATGTATAAGGAACATTGAGTTTGTATTTGTTTACTGTTTTCTCGAAATATTATACGAAGTATGCGTTGATGTTGAGTGTTAATGGGCTTTTAGTAAGATCGAATAAGAATCGTCTTAACTGTTTTATTTAGCCTGGTTACAATTCAACACCAACAACCAGAAACAAATGCAGTACACAATTTTGTTTTCCGGACAGTTGAAAAGGCAAAGGACGATATATTATATGCAATTTAACGAGAGAGATGACAACATATATTTTTACGAAATAAGCTTGTCTTGCTAACGATTCCCAACAGTAAGAGCCTTTGGATCAATCAATCGCAAGCTGCACATATAGAGCAAGAAAGTAATGAAGTGTACGAGTTACAATATCGTCTTTGCTCAACTAAATTTCCGATAATGTTGTTTTAGCACATTGATGTTATATTTAATCGGTTGTTATAAGATGCAACGTTGTGCGAAAAGATTATTATTTAAGATGTCAGCAATGATCAGGGAAAAATAGTGCGACAGTGTATTTCGATTTACCTTTTTGATAACAAATTTGTAATGGATGTATTTGACTTAGAAAATCTAACCGATGTAAAGCATGGTGATTGGAATATGTCAAGATTGTCCGATGGAGTTACAGTAAGATCTTACATGTCTCATGAGCATTGGGAAAGCAAACCTGAAATGTCGAGCGCAGACCACACTGGTATTGCCTGCGTCGGCACAATGATGCTCGGCATGTCTATGGCTGGTAACCTGTCGGTGATGTTCCTGTTTTACAGGTCCGTATTATTTAAATAACTCTCTTCAAAAGTTGTACAATTGTTATTGATTTACACCAAAGCACCAAATTCAGCATATGTTTTACTTAATATGACTTGTTCTAAGGTTTTAGTAATTCATTTAAAATAATGATTTTCTGGCCTAAACTGCAGTATTTTAGATTGATAAAGAGCTCTTAAAACGTTTGGCACCTTTTATACAACAAACGATACATATCTTCTTTATTGAATGCCTGAGTATATCTATTCACAAAAGGAACTTTGAATAAATATGTAGATGTGTTTTTAACTGCCAATTGAAGTTAAGCATATTGAGTATGTGTCCGCAGTTTCTTGATCTATTGTACGCATGTTCACGGATAGAATGTGCATATTACGACAACTAACGTTTTAAAGTATTTCCACAAAAAATAACTCGTAATTCTGGTCGGCAAACGGATGGAGCTTAATATCGTGCGCTGCTTTCTTTCAATAAATGCCAAATGAACTACAAGATTTTTTAATTTTCAACAGAAGGCATATTTAATAGAGTTTAATTAACACAAATCTGAAACTATTTAAATGGTCGAAACTACAGCAGTAGCTACCATTACCAGGCATTGATAAAGGATCTTCATTTACCTGCAACTCCGCATGGACTTAAAAGATTGACATACACTTATAAACCCTTAAACAACCAGGCTCCAAGCTACAATTAAATCACACTTTACGTATATAGACCACATTTGTATTTACGAAAAAGCAGTGTCTATCTGACTTATGTCGTACCAAGATCACGTATAGGCAAATTTGCGTGACAGTAACGCTAAAACGTTGGCTCAAGAGCTGTGTTAAATGCTCTTATCGGGGAGTTTAGCAGAAATGATCACTGAAAACGATATATGATGGATGATATTGTTTAGAAACTTGAATATAAATTTCCACTGGTCTGCTTTTTTTACTGCATATGTGACTCTAGCATATTTAACAAGACTTAAGAATCTTAATTGTAAGATCTTACTTATAACAACTTAAATAATACTTCTTATTTTGTCCTATATACAATATAACAATTTAATTTGTTATGACCTGTACATCTATATGATTTAATACATGGTTTTGCTGTTCTATTACCATCGTTAGTATAATGGACATTGCATAACCACCACCACCACCATATTCAATGCCAGCATCATCGCACTTCATTATTTTTTTCATTGACATGATCAACATTGAATATAATATTCAATTACTTCTACTACTACTACTACTACTACTACTACTATTACTACTACTACTACTACTACTTCTACTACTACTACTACTACTACTACTACTACTACTACTACTACTACTACTACTGCTACTACTACTACTACTACTACTACTTTTAATATTACTTCTACTACTGCTACTACTACTACTACTACTACTTCTACTACTACTACTAATACTACTACTACTTCTACTACTACTACTACTACTACTACTACTACTACTACTACTACCACTACTATTACTACTACTACTACTTCTACTACTACTACTACCACTACTACTACTACTACTTCAACTACTACTACTTATTCTTTTACTACTACTTCTACTACTACTACTACTACTACTACTACTACTACTTCTACTACTACTACTACTGCTACTACTACTACTACTACTACTACTACTAAATACAAATAATTAAGAAATAGTAAACCTCACTGAGGGCCAAATGGCAGAATAGTGGTCACTATTCTGCCATTTTTTTGCCTGAAGTGAGGTTTTCTATTTTTTATATCATACCGAACATTTTTGTGAAGATAAATGTCAATAGAAATAAAACTAGAAATGGCGCGGCAGAGGCGGACGCGTATCCCAACGCCGCATGTTTGACCCAGGGCCGCCCCAGGGTTGGTAATGGGGTCATGCATAGTTGAGATTGACCATATTGTCATAAGAGAAGTTCAGTATCAATTAGAAGTGAATCGGTGTAGAAATGAAGAAGTTATTGTAAAAGGCAATTTTGGGTGGGTGTGGCCTATGTGGGCGGGGCGCCCCAGGGTTGGTAATGGGACCATGCATAGTTGAGATTGACCGTATTGTCATAAGAGAAGTCCAGTATCAATAAGAAGTGAATCGGTGCAGAAATAAAGAAGTTATAGTAAAAGGCAATTTTGGGTGGGTGTGGCCTATGTGGGCGGGGCGCCTCAGGGTTGGTAATGGGGCCCTGCATAGTTGAGATTGACTGTATTGTCATAAGAGAAGTTCAGTATCAATGAGAAGTGAATCGGTGTAGAAATGAAGAAGTTATAGAAAAAGGCAATTTTGAGTGGGTGTGGCCTATGTGGGCGGGGCGCCACAGGGTTGGTAATGGGGCCATGCATAGTTGAGATTGACCGTATTGTCATAAGAGAGGTTCAGTATCAATTTGAAGTGAATCGGTGTAGAAATGAAGAAATTATAGTAAAAGGCAATTTTGGGTGGGCGTGGTCTATGTGGGCGGGGCGCCCCAGGGTTGGTTATGAGGCCATGCATAGTTGAGATTTACCGTTTTGTCATAAGAGATGTTCAGTATCAATTTGAAGTAAATCGGTGTAGAAATGAAGAAGTTAATGTAAAACAACATAACAAAATTAGTGAAAATCTCTGACCCGGCCCCACCGCAACCCAATTACTTTTGACCCAGGGGTCAGATTAAAATTCCAAATAGTTTAAGGTCACAAATATGCTCATAGCTACCATGTGTGTAAGTTTCAGGGTTCTAGTGCTTATAGTGTAGGAGATAGTGGCCAGGACGGACGGACAGACGGCGGAGTTAACCACAATATCCCCACGCTTTTCAAAACGCGTGGGGATAAATAAATAACACAATATACATCCAATCAATATCAGTTACTATTAATAATATGTACCGGTGTAAATGCACAAGAATACACAATTTACATTTAAAAACAAACTGAACAGTTAAAGCACTTTACCACCAAACAACAAACACTTCGTACTGCCAAATATGAACTCCGCTTGTAGGTTTCACGTTTAGCACTCCGTAATTCTGAGTATAAGTTTCGCAACTGACAGTTCAATTTATTAATCTCAAAATCTTCAAAAGTCTCGTGTTAACCCTTTTTCTTGGGGTACTGACGAAACGTTAACACCGCATATTTTGTCGCTTGTTTGGTTTTTAAAGAATCTTTATCGGAGACGATTAATTCTTGTTCTTCCTATGTTAAACAGACAAATCTGCCACCACCAGCTACCGATTGTATAAACGCTGGTTAAAGTTACCGCTCGGTAACATTCAAACCTTGGTAAGTTTGCGGTTATTCAGGTATAGTAACCTTCTAGGTAACTCGATTGTATAAACACGATATACCGCAAAGTAACCTAACCGCGCATAGTGTAATTTAACCACCGGTAACTTTAACCAAAACATTCCCACAATGACGTAATTTTCGCGCGAAGTGTCACGCTTATAAACAGCGACATGTATTTTTTTTCAAATTCATTTACGAATGAATTCACAATAAAATAAAGTGTAAATTTTAACTATGAGTTCATCAAAATGACCAGGGACAAATTGATAATGATGTCGGGATTTGCATCATTTAGCGGAATCCCTGGTGCTTCCAAACTGCGAGAGAGTGCTTACAAAGACGTCTATTCTTCTAGTTGTTCTAGATGTAACATAAAAATTATACATGGTCGTCGTAACATGCTAGACTATTCTTCTAATTTGGCTTATGTTCACAATAAACTTACTTACTTTCTTGTACAATAAGGGAATTTACCATAGACAAATAAAACATTGTTCAATTTTAAATATATCTTTGTATGCAGAAATCTGCAAATGCAACCGTGTTCACCAACGGCTATTATTTGTGTCGTGTTCTGAGAAAACTGGGCATAATGCATGTGCGTAAAGTGTCGTCCCAGATTAGCTTGTTAAGTTCGCAAAGGCTAATCAGGGACGACACTTTCCGCCAAAAATTGATTTTTGCTAAGAAGGGACTTCATTTTAACAAAAAATGTCATAAAAGCGGAAAGTGTCGTCCCTGATAAGCCTGCGCGAACTGCACAGGCTTATATGGGACGACACTTTAAGCACATGCATTATGCCCATTTTTCTCAGCACACGACACATTTGATTAACTGCTCCGGTTCATTTTAACAGCAGTAATGTACATAGAGCACATGACGTAGCGTGTAACGAAGAAGAAAGTTTATTGAGTTCTCATTTGAATATAATGATATGATGGCATAAGGGTCTTTATTAACTATGCTAAAATAATTATCAAAGACCCTATATGCAAACTCGTCAATTATTGAATTAAATGGATTATTTATGGATTTTAAAGGATTATTAAAGGTAATTTACTAGTTCGAACGTGTTTTGTTTTTTGTTTGAACGTTGTTCCCTGTTCTCGGAGAAATGATTTTAACATAGGCGCCATTGATGCATCGGATCACACACGGCATACCCATAACAGAATATAAGAAACACGTTCTGTGCGTCCTTAAATTCGTCGTCCGAAGTAGGAAATCGTATTGCCCTGTAAATTAAGTCAAATAAAGTGTCAGTCGCTGCAATTTGTTGTTTACTCGTCGAAATTGTGAAGGTCGTCGATGGTTAGCGTTTATAATGTCGCGCGCCGCGGCCATTTTGTGTAAGTTATCTCTCGGTTACTTGTTCTTACCCACCTAGGGAAGCAGGGTATGTTTTAACTGGATTTTAACCGATTGGTTTAACTAACCAAATTTTATACAAACGCTTACCGACCAGTAACCAACATGTTACCGACTTTTAACCGCCGGTATGTGGTTAACCGCCGGTGTAACTGTTTATACAATGGGTGCTGACGACATTTTTGTAAACAAAGGATATAGTACTCGAAAAATCTTTGTGTTGTAAAACGTGCACAAATGTTATAAATAAACAACATTCTTGCCGGCAATATTATGCGCGCGCATATAGTCAGCGGGCGCTATACTGTATAGCGCCCGCTGTCTAGATGCGTGCGCATGTAATAGTGCCTGAATGACATGTTTTGTGTCGATGTTTATATATGTGAGCAGAGAGGGCAAAGGGGCAGTTGAGCATAAGCTAGCCATCTGCACCCGATTGTATAAACGCTGGTTAAAGTTACCGCTGGCTAACATTCAAACCTTGGTAAGTTTGCGGTTATTCAGGTATAGTAACCTTCAAGGTAACTCGATTGTATAAACACGATATACCGCAAAGTAACCTAACCGCGCATAGTGGAATTTAACCACCGGTAACTTTAACCAAAACATTCCCACAATGCATTTTCTAATGACGTAATTTTCGCGCGAAGTGTCACGCTTATAAACAGCGACATGTATTTTTTTTATCAGATTAATTTACAAATGAATTCACAATAAAATAAAGTGTAAATTTTAACTATGAGTTTATCAAAATGACCAGGGACAAATTGATAATGATGTCGGGATTTGCATCATTTAGCGGAATTCCTGGTGCTTCCAAACTGCAAGAGAGTGCTTACAAAGACGTCTATTCTTCTAGTTGCTCTAGATGTAACATAAAAATTATACATGGTCGTCGTAACATGCTAGACTATTCTTCTAATTTGGCTCATGTTTACAATCAACTTACTTACTTTCTTGTACAATAATGGAATTTACCATAGACAAAAAAAACTTTGTTCAAGTTTAAATATATCTTTGTATGCAGAAATCTGCAAATGCAACCGAGTTCACCAACGGCTATTATTTGTGTCGTGTTCTGAGAAAACTGGGCATAATGCATGGTCGTAAAGTGTCGTTCCAGATTAGCTTGTTAAGTTCGCACAAGCTAATCAGGGACGACACTTTCCGCAAAAAATGTTTTTTGCTAAGAAGGGACTTCATTTTAACAAAAAATGTCATAAGAGCGGAAAGTGTCGTCCCTGCTTAGCCTGTGCGAACTGCACAGGCTAATATGGGACGACACTTTAAGCACATGCATTATGCCCATTTTCTCAGAACACGACACATTTGATAAACTGCTCCGGTTCATTTTAACAGCAGTAATGTACATAGAGTACATGACGTAGCGTGTGACGAAAAAGAAAGTTTATTGAGTTCTCATTTGAATATAATGATATGATGGCATAAGGGTCTTTTCTTTAACTATGCTAAAATAATTATCAAAGACCCTAGATGCAAACTCGTCAATTATTGAATTAAATGGATTATTTATGGATTTTAAAGGATTATTAAAGGTAAGATACTAGTTCGAACGTGTTTTGTTTTTTGTTTGTAATTTTGTTGTTCCCTGTTCTCGGAGAAATGATTTTAACATGGGCGCCATTGATGCATCGGATCACACACGGCATACCCATAACAGAATATAAGAAACACGCTCTGTGCGTCCTTAAATTCGTCGTCCGAAGTCGGAAATCATATTGCCCTGTAAATTAAGTCAAATAAAGTGTCAGTCGCTGCAATTTGTTGTTTACTCGTCGAAATTGTGAAGGTCGTCGATTGTTAGCTTTTATAATGTCGCGCGCCGCGGCCATTTTGTGTAAGTTACCTCTCGGTTACTTGTACTTACCCACCTAGGGAAGCAGGGTATGTTTTAACTGGGTTTTAACCGATCGGTATAACTAACCAAATTTTATACAAACGCTTACCGACCAGTAACCAACATGTTACCGACTTTTAACCGCCGGTATGTGGTTAACCGCCGGTTTAACTGTTTATACAATCAGGTGCTGTACTGCAGACATTAACCGACTGTATAATTCTCTGGTAATTGATCCGTCAACACCAAATGATTTAATTCAAAATGTCTGGTTTGAACTTTGCATATTTTTTTTGCCGTAGAGGGTCGTGAAAATCAGAGCGAACTGGCATCGCAAATGTTCGAAATAAGACAAGATAAGGTAGACGGTAAGTTAAAAGCAATACATTATTTGTATGCTAAAATAAAACTTATTGACCCACTCTTAAAATTCTATTATTAGCAACAATGTTAAGTTTATTTGAAGAATCTCAATCTGTTTTTATAAAGCAATAAATTATCTAGTCTAAGATGATGCATTTTTAATTCAAAAAATAAAAATAAAAGCGACACTTTTACACTAATTGTATACACATTATTTTAATCAAAACACTGTAGTACAACAACAGGTTTATGATCTTTTGTGAAATTGATTTCAAACAATAAGTATAGCTTAAGCTGCTATTCATGTTTAACGCACAACTGAGTTATAAATTATTTTCACAATTTAAGGTAGAAAACAAGTACTTAAAGTGTGAAAAAACTTACGCAATATATACGATTTCTCAATCAAATTTATTTCCATGAAAAACATTGAACAGTATATACAGATATTGCTATCAGGCGGGTCAATAACTTTTACAAATTTTCACTTTTACAAAGTTATTGAATAATATCGAAAGGCTTGCCTTAGGGTAAAATGTATTGAAAAGTTAAAGTGATATTATGGGCATCTAACAGTTTATAGGTGTCTATCCCAACCGTTGTTTATTTTTAGTGTTTTCACTTCATATACACTTATATTTGTTAATGCAGCATCAACATACTTAAACAATATCCAGGAAAGAGAAAAATAATGCAGTTGAATATCAACCGTACTTTCGTTTCACAACTGATCACGCATGTACAATGTGAACCTAAATTTAGTTTTCATGCAGATTCGTTTATACGACACAAAGACACAATTTAGTTTTAAGGATCATTTCGGCTTACAGGACTGGGTGGGTCACGTAAGATATCGAGTATAAAATATATTTTTATAAACACCTGGTAGCAAGATGAGTTGCAGAGAATTGGTCAGTAACCACATTTTAGCTTACTCTTTTGACCTGTTAATTCTTTTCAGCTCAATTCAACAGTAAAAAATGCCCATAATATCGCTTTAAAGATTTTACTTGAATTTTGTTACCGGATGTTTACATGTCAATTTTGACTTGTATATTTTGAATGTTTCTTTATAAATAAAGTTGAGATGCTATAATTTATTTCTGTAATTTGTTTTCGATATGAATTAAACAGACTGGAGTTTCATGATACAGATTTATTCTGAATGCATATTATATTCAACTATTTACTTAAATTATAAATTTCATAGAAAAAAATATGTTATGTAGACAGTTATCTACAGGATGGACATTGATGTTTTTAATAATTGTTTCAGGAACAGAATATCTTGTGCAGAAGGATCCTATGATAAATAAGAATCATAAGGGAATCAACAGAGCTGTTGACAACAACCTGGTCCGGATGAATGCAAAACCAGGAAACCCAATATGCCCTGTTGCAAGCTTAAAAAAATACATGGCCTAGCGCAACCCTGAGTGTGAAGCATTATTCCAGAGACCACTGGATTCATTTAGTGATGACTACATGGTATGGTAGCAAAAAAGCTCTCGGACAAAAAACATCACTTTGGGACACATTATGTGTCACCTTTCTTAATATCTACACAAATAATTGCGTTCGTGCCACAGCTATTACAGCCTTAAGTAATGCTGGATTTGAAACACGGCAGACAATGGGCATTTTGGGCCATCGCAATGAAGCAAGAGTTCTAAGGTACGTTCCGAATACCACATCCGTGCAAAAACGCCAGATGACAGAGGCCTTGAGCGACTTCACTTCGATAGTGACCGACAACACTGCTCCCTCTAGCTCTAGTTTTGGATGAATGATGGATTTGATGATGTCCTGTCACTATCATTATCACAAACTAAAATGGTTCTTCAACGAATCCATGAATCTGAATTAAATGACATGCCCGTGGATGCAAGGTTTGTAAAAAAATTCATGTGGCTCCAAATACAACAATGAACCGAGATTATTCTGTTACAAACAATAGTGATGTTAATATTTCAGCCAGTAACACTATGTCCCATGTGTTCAATTTCCACAACTGCAATGTTCATTTGTATAATAGTTACAACGAGAATTGTAAACTTTGACAATTATGGGCTTATTTTTATTCACATAACAGTTTACTGCGTGTAAACCCGTGTTTGTTTTGTGGTAAAGTGGTTTAACTGTTCAATTTGTGTTTAAATGTACATTTTGTATTCTTGTTTTACACCGGTACATATTATTAATAGTTACTGATAAATATTGATGGAGTTTATATTGTGTTATTTATTTTCACTTCTATTGACATTTATCTGCACAAAAATGTTCGGTATAATATAAGAAATAGAAAACCTCCCTTCAGGCCCAATGGCAGAATACTGAGAATAGTGACCAGCCAGCCAAATAGTTTATGGACCGAAGCCTGGCTGGTCATTATTCTGCCTTAGAGCCCTCAGTAAGGTTTTCTATTTCTGAAATAAACCAGAGTGGTAGTTCATGTATTCATAGGATACATGCTATTGACGCAAACATATGACTGTGTGTGCGATTGACTTCAGACAAATGTAATTCAGACTTATTTGGGTCGTGCATGTGTTGAATAAAGGACGATTCCATCTTTCATCTGTTGTTAATTTATTTATTAACGATATTTCTGAACAAATCGACGTTATAATTTTATCAGACAGTGATATTGAACAGTTTATCATGTTATCTTCTGTGTTATTTCTTATTACACAGTATACTCTGAAACAGTGCGGCCTTCAGGCATAACGTTGAAGTATATAGCATAAGTCAGCATCATAAAGTTACACAAGCTAATGTTAAAAAAGAGATTATTATTCCATTGAAAAACGTTGAAGTCGCAATACTGATCAATGGTTCATTATTTATGAACAGCGTTTTGAAATTGTTGATAGCGTTTGCTATTTGGAAATCATGTTTTAATACACCGAAATTAGGCCGTTCGCCTCAAACGTTTAGAATGAACAAGCCCTTAACGGATTTCATTCTTGAATCAGGTCAGATCGTCGACCAGTAGGTCACGAATTGTGTATCGTGTTATTTCTTAAAGTCTCTATAACGCTCAAAATCAACGGAAATTTCGTAAAGTATTTCGTAAAATAAAGTTAACATCTCAACAATCAGTGTTCCTTATAGCAATAGCCACAAATTCAACGCTAGATGTGGTATGATTACATAGATTTTCGTAGATACAAAATGCTCGTTTTTATTTATTTGTGGCACAATTAATTCCATTTTTATTTCCCGCAACGATATCCTTTTATACGACACATGAACACTAACATGGTACCATTTTAGTGTTCGTGTGTCGTATGAATAGATATATTCGCGGGAAAGTATTATGGAATTAATTGTGTCACAAATTAATAAAAACGAGCATTTTGTATCTGCAACAATCGATGTAATCATGCCACATCTAGCGTTGAAATTCTGGCTATCGCTATAAGGGACAATGACTTTAATTGCTTCGCTTAATTTAACGAAATATTGTACGAAATTTTCGTTGATTTGAGTAGTAATGTTACTTTAATATTTGACCTAGCATTTGTAAAAATATTGCAAGATATGTACATTTCCAGAAAGGAAATTAATTTATGCGTTTCATAAAACAGAGTTCGTGGAAATCGCTGCAAAATTGGTGATGTAATGGCTGTTCAAAGCGATGCACTCTGTTTTCTGGTCATTTTGAGTTGAGTACCTTGTTTTTTCATTAAGCTTTGATTTTTTTTTATTCAAAATGATGTTATTACTAATGAATATCATAGCCACACGCTAACCACCTGTGTTTTTAAACTACCCTTATTTGATTAAATCTTTATATCATATGGTTCAGCATTAGGGTAAATACTTCTTATATGACTTAAAGAAAATGCTGCACTAAATTACAGCACCCGATTGTATAATTGCTGGTTAAAGTTACCGCTCGCTAACATTCAAACCTTGGTAAGTTTGCGGTTATTCAGGTATAGTAACCTTCAAGGTAACTCGATTGTATAAACACGATATACCGCAAAGTAACCTAACCGCGCATAGTGGAATTTAACCACCGGTAACTTTAACCAAAACATTCCCACAATGCATTTTCTAATGACGTAATTTTCGCGCGAAGTGTCACGCTTATAAACAGCGACATGTATTTTTTTATTAAATTAATTTACAAATGAATTCACATAAAAATAAAGTGTAAATTTTAACTATGAGTTCATCAAAATGACCAGGGACAAATTGATAATGATGTCGGGATTTGCATCATTTAGCGGAATCCCTGGTGCTTCCAAACTGCAAGAGAGTGCTTACAAAGACGTCTAGTCTTCTAGTTGTTCTAGATGTAACATAACAATTATACATGGTCGTCGTAACATGCTAGACTATTCTTCTAATTTGGCTTATGTTAACAATAAACTTACTTACTGTCTTGAACAATAAGGGAATTTACCATAAACAAATAAAACATTGTTCAAGTTTAAATATATCTTTGTATGCAGAAATCTGCAAATGCAACCGAGTTCACCAACGGCTATTATTTGTGTCGTGTTCAGAGAAAACTGGGCATAATGCATGTGCGTAAAGTGTCGTCCCAGATTAGCTTGTTAAGTTCGCACAGGCTAATCAGGGCGACACTTTCCGCCCAAAATTGATTTTTGCTAAGAAGGGACATCATTTTAACAAAAAATGTCATAAAAGCGGAAAGTGTCGTCCCTGATTAGCCTGTGCGAACTGCACAGGCTAATATGGGACGACACTTTAAGCACATGCATTACGCCCATTTTTCTCAGAACACGACACATTTGATAAACTGCTCCGGCGCATTTTAAAAGCAGTAATGTACATAGAGTACATGACGTAGCGTGTGACGAAGAAGAAAGTTTATTGAGTTCTCATTTGAATATAATGATATAATGGCATAAGGGTCTTTATTTAACTATGCTAAAATAATTATCAAAGACCCTAGATGCAAACTCGTCAATTATTGAATTAAATGGATTATTTATGGATTTTAAAGGATTATTAAAGGTAATTTACTAGTTCGAACGTGTTTTGTTTTTTGTTTGTAATTTTGTTGTTCCCTGTTCTCGGAGAAATGATTTTAACATGGGCGCCATTGATGCATCGGATCACACACGGCATACCCATAACAGAATATAATAAACACGTTATGTGCGTCCTTAAATTCGTCGTCCGAAGTCGGAAATCGTATTGCCCTGTAAATTAAGTCAAAAAAAGTGCCAGTCGCTGCAATTTGTTGTTTACTCGTCGAAATTGTGAAGGTCGTCGATGGTTAGCTTTTATAATGTCGCGCGCCGCGGCCATTTTGTGTAAGTAACCTCTCGGTTACTTGTACTTACCCACTTAGGGAAGCAGGGTATGTTTTAACTGGGTTTTAACCGATCGGTATAACTAACCAAATTTTATACAAACGCTTACCGACCAGTAACCAACATGTTACCGACTTTTAACCGCCGGTATGTGGTTAACCGCCGGTTTAATTTTTTATACAATCGGGTGCAGATCTCTAAAAAATATTCTTGGTTTTAAACGGTAAACCCACAAATTTTCCGAATGTGGAAGAACTGGTTGATATCTTTTATTGGTTTTATGAAAAACAAGTCAACAAAATATATCATAAAATTAATGCATAATCAATCGTCAAGTATGTATATTATATTAACAACCCCAAAAAGTTAAGTGCATATGGCCTGTATAAAGCATATAAATATTATTATGAAAATTTGTCATGGTTGAAGAAATATAAATGCTCGTTTTTATTTGTTGGGGCACAATGTATTCCATTTTAATATTCTGCAACGATATCTATTAATACGACACACGAACCCAAACTTGAACAGGCACATGTATTGAATATATTGTCAATAGAAGAGCATTTTGTTTCTGGTTAAATCTATATTACACAGCCATATCCTGCGTTTAAATTATGCCTATTGCTATAAGAAACACAGTTTTTTATGTGTTAGCTTTATTTTTCGACATATTGTACTCAATATTCGTCGATTTTAAGTGTTTATGGGCTTTAAAACGGTGATTTGTTGATAAAATAAAATATAACTATCATTTAGTTGTGAACTCTTGTCATTGTCATCATCATCAACATTTCATTAGCATCGTTATCATCCTCATCACGACCACATAAACGGCATGAACGAGGTCTTCTGTCCGTCATCGTCCATCAGTCAACATGACACTAACATCCACTAAGTCTCAAAGAACTTACTTTTGGCACTTAAAATATGTCGCACTAGGCCGGACTGTACGTTATCTTTTTTAGAGTGCTATTTTTTATTGACAAAAGATAATTCAATGGATATGTAATTTCGGAAGTGGTTATGTGTGCGAAATTCAATGGAACTTTTTCTGATTTTACGCCGAACATGTTTATTAGGTTCTTAGGACTTTCACTTTATCAAGTTTTATTCAATGAAGAACAAAGTGTGTAGAAAGGGAGTTATGCGTCTAACACGACTGTGCCCCACGGGGTATAATGCCGCCCAAAGGTAAGTTTTAAGAATATTACAGCTTGTAATGGTGAATTTAACGTCCATGACCTACTTAAAATAATAGTTTTATCAATGCGTGAAGGCAGAGGGGTACATTTAAATATGTTAACATTCGTCACAAGTAAATATGTTATTGTAACTTCAAAATCAAGTTTAAATACTGTGTATAATTAATATGCAAGCATGACCATCATAAGTAAAGGTTTTGTGTTGTTGAAATGATTATTTTATAACACGAAGGTCTAAAAAAAGCAAATTGCAAGGTCAGAAAATCTTAAATGTTAAGATGTTTTAGTAAAAAATACATTTAATTGTTACATAACTTACTAGGCTGCAGTTAATTTTACTTCCGCCTATTCTACTTGTAGATTTTCAACAGCGCGCCGTGCCTTTGATGTTACTGTATTTTGATGTTTGAAATCCTGATTCGTAACCATTGAGACCTTAATTGTTATGATGCCTACTGGTATAATCGGATAGTTTGAATGGAAAAAATGTACAATGCTGTTGAACGAGCTAGAGATGAAAGCATACATCTATTCATTGTGCTCGACGTCGAGCTAAGCGAAAGATACCCAATATTGAGTTCTTACAGATTATTATCGCAAGATTCCAATGTAAAGCAAGACAGCATTGACGTACAAGAATTTCAACATGATTGTCTCTCCCCAAGCTAATTTCGATATTGTTGTCTTCAAAAATTAATGTGATATTGTTATAAGACGAATCGTTGTGCGATAATATTTTTATATCTAAGCTATGATAAGGGGAAAAGTGCGGTCGTAAAAGCGATTTGTGATGAATATATTAAAATTTGAAAATAGAACCAATTGGATACACGGAAATTGGAATATATCCAGAGTGTCCGATGGAGTTAGAGTTAGATCTTTGATGTTTCATGAGCATTGGGAAAGCCAAGCTGAAATGTCGAGCGGTGACCACACGGGCTTTGCGTGCTTTGGGACTATGATGCTAGTCATGTCTATGACTGGTAACCTGTCGGTGATGTTCCTGTTTTACAGGTCTGTGCTATCTATATAAACATTTATACATTTTTATTTTTATAAGTGGCAGTATATTTCTCTGAATCCTAACGCTGACACAACTGATGTGCCAAAGTTATACTTAAAAATATCCTGCTAAAATAATAATTTATTCGAAAACATTCAATTTCTAGCCGCCAAAAACACATTTATATTTATAAAAACCTTAAAATGTTTAGCAACATCCAATATGAAAACGTATTAAAAGGCAATATAAAAAAATAGTTAAAATTGCATCGACTTAAAATGAAGGTGATAAATGTTACCAACGTGTGTTCTTTCCATGTAAAATAACCTTAAATATTTTGTTTTGAATTTAAGTATTTAATACATAGGTAAATGTTTGTAAAAACCAAAATAAATTATACGAAGTAGCAAAAACTGTCGGTTTACAGTTAATATCTACGCTGTGTTCAAGCATTTATATATTTTTTAAATTCCTTCATGCAGTGAAATGTTTTGATCTTTTGCCAAATATTTCTAGATTTGTGTACACATTTTTTTTTCAAATAAAATATACATTTAAATAATAAACACGTTATTATGGACGGCAAAGTGATGCCACAAAAAATCTGACTCTGCTTTTTGGGATATTAATAAGCGGTAATAATTCAAATGCAATACTATTTGGTATTGCTTTGACTCAAAAATATGCTCTGATGAATATCCGGAAAACAATATTCTTACACTTGAGAATTTGAACTACCCTTATAATGTCAAGCTGCATAAAATCCATTCTAAAACGCAAATCAGTGGCGTTGTTCTTTCAAGTGGTAGTAACTTAACATTCCTGAATTTCGATGATACTTGAACATAAATGTAACAGCTTCATGTGCAACGGCGGGGTCATCTATTATTCCAATACTATTCCATTGTTGCACATTTGTTTCATTATAAAATAATATATGGTGCACACAAGATACATGAGCACAGAGAAATTCATCAAATATTTTCTAAATCAGCAGTACGCAAAACATGACAAATCATCATGCATCAAATTACAACAAAAGTGTAAATATCAGAAAACATTGGGGTCAAGTATAACTGTTCAGTAAATTGTTTACTTGTGTATACATACTTAACTAACTTAATTCTCACACTAAAGAAGTAACTTCAAACAAACTGAAGTTTATTCCATTCAACGTTCTTATCTGATTGTAGAATAATAAATGCCAAACCTTAAACCATAACGATTATGATCTTACATCATTTGTAAACAAACAGTAAGGAAATGAAGTAATCTTTTAGTAGCATGTATATATATCCTGAATTTCGATTTGAAATGGCGATGTGAAAAAAATCTGAACATTTTGCTATATAGCTGTTAACTGAAATAACAGAAAACTTCCAAAAAACTAATATAGTAAAATTATGAAAATTTCATTGTTATTATCATTTATAGATTTTATTAGTTTCTATTGAAACATTGGAACCACGCGACCTATGATTTGGTAGCAGGCCACGAATCACCGTCTGCCATTTAAACGCTGCTCAAGTCTGTGAATCAAGGATTGGTCATACCGATTAAGACAATAGTATTATTTATTATGTTTAATTTATATTGGCATTGTTACTGGGCTTAAGACGTATATATAAATACGAAATAAACTCTCATCACTTTCTTTTTGGTACATCGGGAAGTGAGCGGCATTTAAACAATTATTACAAGGGGTATACAATGGCGAAAAAAACCTGCCTCGACATGAACATCGCCATCTTGTTTGTCACGTGATTATCCTCTCTTTTTCAGGATATATTGTGTAACAAGAGATCGGATGCATATGATCATAACATTCCTTTCACATGGATACCAACGATGATATATAGTCTAAACGTTTAAACATTTTTACATGGGATGACCTCGCAACCAACTGCATCATTAATGCTTTATGAAATTAAAAATAAATAATCTAGTGTTTTTCCAACATAAGTCTTAGTTCACTTTAATTAGTTTCCTGCCGAATCCTTTCTTGTCTATATGAAGATGATCTCGGCAAGTCGATAGAGCGAACGTAAAGCTGGCTAATTAATTGTGTTTGCTTTCTAGTGTGCGACAAATTCATCACATTCTAATTAGAAATAAATTTCAACCGAAGCAAATATGTCGTAATGTCTTGGTCGTTGGAGTAAGGATTCCGCTTTGCGTATTTTTCAATCGTTATATGAACGCCAATACAACTTTATTTTGTTTTGCTGTTTATAAAAAAGTCGATTTACTGCGAAATATTTAAAATAGCATTTTTAAAATGGCGTTAAAATGTGTCAGCTAGTATTGGCCGAGGACAATTACCACATAATCTGTTTTAGTTATTCGTGAACACATGTAAAAAAATATACATGTATTACACCTGTACATGCTACTTATGACAAAAAAAGCTTAACAATACGACTGCAGACTTAACTTTCAACGAAGTAAGTAAGAATATCCAGTTTTGTCATTTGTCTCTGGTCTTTCAGTTTGACGTGCGCTAAGAGTAACTTTTTGATACAAGATAGTGAAAAAAGACGGTCAGTCATCACCATTGATTGGTATTATGCTCATTTAAGAAATAAAGAAATACAAGTGGTGGAAGTTTCGCAACTTAAGGAAGTTGAGATTGTCACATCGGATGGCATTTTTTTAGTTCATATTGGTCAAGTGAAAAAATTGCTATATATCTTAATTCTCGCAAGATTAAAACTATGTTACAAATGTTTATTTCAGTTGTTAAAAGACATCCACAAACGAACATGAAGAATATTAAACGTCCGCTCCTTATCGTAGTAATGAAGATACATTTTGCGTTTATCGTTGCCTAAATTTGTTTCAAAAGCAGACAAAGAAGTAGCCGATCTTACACGAGGTTGTAGTTGATGGTAAGAAGGATCATAATAAACGCTGTGATTTACTTGAAATGCCGCGCATATTGTCAGAATTATGGAGTCAATATTATATTACGCACATGTAGGAAAAAAAACATCAAACAAACACTATAAATTAAGAATATATGTTGTCTTACTCTCTTGAAAAACAACCTCGAATGTGAACATGATGTTGACATTTTAACGAATAGGCTAATATGACCTATAGCAAACGTTTGAAGCAAAATAGCGATACATATATTCGTTTTTTAGAAATATGCGGATAAAAGAAATATATGCAGTTCACAATATTGTTTTAATCGCTCAAAACATTTAAGTGTTTCTGTGCAAACATTTTCCTAATTTGTTGTACGAATGTTTTCAAACGGAATGTGCATGAAGTGCATATTTAGTTGAAAAAAAAATCCTTAAAAGAACATTAGAACTTCAAACTGATTGCACAAAATACTCGACGCTGAATACTTTAAATAAATGTAAAACACGCGGATACGAAACAATCTTTTGCAATATCTGCATTTACATTTTTGTCTGCTATTACTACTGATTCAATGTTTTTCAAATGGGATTCTTCTGAAAAGGGATTCCTTTCATTCAGAAATTCTTCAAGCGTGTTTCTATCTTTTTTGTCTCGTTCGATTCTCGCTTCTTTCACTTGTCTCCACTTTCTGATCGGTAAAGTCTTGCATTGCACGATTTATTTCAGCTGTTGAAGGAACAGATAGTAACCAATGTGCTCTCTGAGCTTCCGTCATACTGCGTCCTCACGTAAGACCCCCCCTTTGATTTAATGCTTCGCATTAACACCTGTTAAATCACTAGATCTGTCGAAAGACCTCTTCAATAGCGATTGCATCTTCGAACCACATGATATCCATCACAAAATGCTTCATGGACTTTGGAATGCTGTCTGGTAAAGCTAACATCTGCTGAAGATATACATATGCTGACTTTAAATATAGATTGTGACCAGCCAACGCGAAAAAGGGCAACATTTTCTGGACACCTTTTAGGCGTAGACTCCAGTTTAACATTTTTTCTGCCTTAAGAAACAATTTCAGTATACTTAACATCTCCATATACAGCAACCAAAGTCTAGCAGTTTTAAATTTTGTGAGGTTTGCCTTAACATTTTCATATCTTTCCATATAAAATCTTGTATTGACTGTTATTACTAAGTGCGTCAAGAATTTGTTTTTCATTCAGAACTGTTTGCATAATTTCTTTCACCTTGTATATGTTATCTTCAACGGCTATTTTCCCCTTGTTCTCATTACCAGGATAAGTCTTAATCGAAGGGTTATTGTTGAAGTCTTGGGGATCAGTCTGTAGTCCTTTCATGTTTGCAAACAATACACATTGCGATGCATCGCCTACAAGGAAATGACCTCTTACTGCCCTATTTACAGCTTTTTAACCAAGTATATGACCTACTGTATTCTCTGCATATATAGTCTCTCAAAGTTCTTTCAGACCTGATTTTTCTATTCTCTCCCAATGCAGCCTTGGCAGCTCACCTTAGTGTGAAACCCGCCTAACCTTAACACAACAGATTTAAATTTGCTTTCAGCTGGCTCATTTGTAACTATGCTTGGCTCATTTGTAACTATGCTAAGAGCTTTCCAGTTCAAAGGTTGGTCAAAATTAAGGACTTGTGTTGTATCCAATTATTTTGATTGCAGTGCTACAAAATGCAACGTTCAGTAGATACAAGACATGTCACTTGCACTCATATCAATCATAGGCATAAACATGATAGATTACTCTCCTTGGTGTGTTCAATTCTGTACCATTTGCGTTATTCCAGACCATTCTGGGAACTGCAGTTTCAGTGGCCGAGTGATTTTTAAGAGAAATTCAAACTCTGCATCAGGTGTTTCAATGTCATTCAAGTCTGCCAGCTCTCTGAATATCATCTCTTCCATAGTGTTAGGGTTTTGTTTGTAGTAATGAATTTTTAATTTTCCAACGTCAATAACTTCTACACGTGTTACCTTGATGCGCGGAATGATTTGACTTGTTTCAAATTTTGGTGTTCTGGTTGCAATTAGTCCCATTCCATGGAAAGTGTTTGACCCATCCAGCGTACAAATAGTATGGTCGAAATATGTTGGCAAAGATGTATTGTACGAATTCATTATTTTGTGCTCGTTAAGTTGTTCCTTGCACGACAGCTGCACTTGATTCAATTTCAGAACCTCCTGATAAGAGCTACAGAACCCTAGACTATTCAATGTTTGAACCAAATGCATTGAGTCAACAAATGATGAACCTGGACTGTCAATCCAATATGTACCTGCATAAAACTTGGACCCAAATGCAGTATTGTCTGCAAACATTGTGATGGATCATGTGCAAACCAATCTGAGATATCAGTGGACTAAACGGTGTCTTCATAAGTACATTATAGTTGGATTCAGAATCGTTAATTCAAAGAAATGTTAATTAGTTCATGAGTTGGAACTAAAACTTGGATTGACTTCATGCCACAATTTCAAAGACGATAAGAGTTCTATTGTTTGAACATGTTGTAATCATTTTCATTTAGAATGAATTACTTTAATAAGTATGTAATACCAAATTTTCTTCTTATTCATCTATGTATAGACTAATTCAAATGATGAAATTGAACATTATTGCTTTTGAAACTCTAAAGGACTATATGCTTAGAAAGTTTACTTTATTTTATGATATGTTTTAAAGGGTAATGATCTCTGATAGACTAATGTTGTTTATATCTTGACTCTTTATGATGCAAGTATTTGTAAGTGTATTTTCAATTACTTGAAATATATATACAACGATAAATTTCAAGCAATAAAATATTGTTAAAGTGTTTATCGTAAAAAAATAACGGTACCCCACCCACTTCTATAATAACATACCTGAAACGTTGTACTTACCTGAATTCAGTTAAGAATAGTAAAGTTTGAAACTTTAATTTTGACATTATGTATATTGTAATGATAATTTCCACTTCAAAATGGAGTGACAATTATTATATCATATAAGAAAAGGTCATTTGAAGGCACATTGTAGACACGTTGGACGCCATTTTGGACGTCATTTTGGATTTTCAAGTTGATAAAACAAACGATAAGTGCAAACATGTTATTGTTTGACATTACGTGAATGTAGGCAACAATTTTCACAATAAAATACTGAAAATTGTTTAAATAATTTAGGACAAAGCCTTTTTTTAGGTAAATGGACGCCTTTTTGGACGCCATTTTGGACGCCATATTGGTTATTTTAGTATGAAAACAAGCGATTTGTAAAAGATTGCTATTATATTCTTATTTCAAAAGATTTCAAAAGATTTAGGCACAAAAAGAGTTATACTTTTAAAGAAATAATCTTATAAGTGCTCATAGTAGACGCCATTTTGGACGCCATCTTTGACGCCATCTTGGATTTTGAGGTTTCCCGGATGGGAATTTTTAGGAACTTTGTGATTTCAGAATATACAAGCTATAAAATTTCAGCAAATATAAGTTTCAAATATGTTCCAATTTTGTCCGGGTATACCCTTCCACAGCCTCTACTAAGTATATGTATTGTGTGCCTCAATGTTTTGCAATTGTTATCTTTTTTCTTTGTATGTAAAGGGTTTAATTGCTTGTTGGTGCACCTGAACTTTCACTATATGTGTGTTAGAGTTGATACGCGTATAGTGCTTTAATTATTTCGGTATTAAAATGTGTCCATTTTCCATATCGGTCACAGCTCACTTTTTAATGCATATTTTTCGTGAAAAGTGTTCTAGTTAAAAATGGAATAATAATTGTTTTTAATTATACAGAGACTGGTGTCAATAACGTTGACAAAGTTGTTTTAAAACGGTTCACGACAGCTGTGATACGTTCTTTTAGCTGCAATCGATTTTTGGTCTGGTCACAACGTCTCTGTCTCAGAGAAAATTTGCGATTTTCTAGTTAGGTTATTTGCTGAAGCCAACGCCTATTATTTATCAAATTGAAAACGGAGACAACTCGCGCTCCGGCAAATAACCGCTGTTTCAATATTCGGATCAGTTTTTTAACCAATCCTCTTGTTTACTTAATTTAAGAAAACACGATAATTAACAATTATAATTTTAAAAGGAAAATATTGTTGAAGATTGTGTCATGTTGATACTGATGATACATTAGAAACATTACATATAATACAACATAGCTTACTCATTTTACTGGCAAATAACATGCACTAAGTAGATCATTTCGCTACAAATGGAAACGACCGCTTGTGGTGCAACAATTGGAAAACAATTATTTCGTATTTATGTGCAACTGTTATAGAGTGATACATTAACAATGTACGTGCTTCACTATTTTACAACTTCACTTTGACACGTTTGAAAGCAACATTTGGGAAATTCTATATTGCACCGTCAGGCTGCTGCGACCTATTCAATATTTTCCCTCTCTTCTGGCCATCATTGTAGTCTCATAAACGAGGCGTTAAATGCGAATACAGTTATACTGTCGGTATTTTCTAAATTTATTTCACCAATAATACAATTAGCTTATTATTTGCGAAGGATCTAACGTTTTAGTTTAGTTTAAACCTATTTATTTTAGCTCAAATGATTAGAGAACCTCATTCTTTTTTGAAACACTCTCGATCGAGTCCGTTTCCTGGGACTAGAACAAGTAATAGGTGTCTATGGGGGGGATCTAAAGAACGATCCCACATTGGGGATCAAATCCGTGACGTCCCGATCGCAGGCGCAAGGCGGACACCATATCCACTACGCCACTGCGACTTGTATATTTAGTCCTCTAAGTTGGTATATCAAACATTATGAAAATTTGTTTAAATTACTACATATTTGCAAATATTTGTTTTTTAATTAGCTCATACTTTAAAGTATTACTTCATGTGTAGAACTGAGATATTAATAAAATATCACAATATATCACTAGAATCGCAACATTTCACCCAGTCCTTTTAAAGCAGCATTGTGTATCTCATCTTTTGAAAATTACAGTTTATAGCGTGTACACATCTTGAAATCAATTTCATCTTCACTTGGTATAAGAAGTTAAACTTTTACGAACATGTTTTTTATTTTTGAAAATTACTTTTAAATCACCAAGACATGCACACCCTGGCAAATTTCAATCAGTTTAGTTCAATTTAATTCGGATTCGCAATCTGGCGATAGATTTACTCACAACTTTTAACCAGATCATTGTGTTCAGTTGTTGATTTCTTAAGATACACATATCTTATATTACAAAGAGGTATCAAAATGAAACGTTGTAGGCTATATTAATGGAAGGTGTTGTGCACAAAACCGTCCCCATAAATACATAGTTATTACCCTTTGTTGATTGCATACCCTACATTACTGATATTATCCATATATTTGTCTCTTTTGAATCTAACTAATAAAACCAAGATTTTTTAAACCAGAGAAGCATATTCCATGTCATTAATTTATTTCCATTCAGTCTTATTTCTCAGTCTTATTTCTTGACAACAACCTGTTTTTGCCATCAGCGCATTCTTTATCGAATATCAATTTAGAGACGGGGTTGCTGTCACTGTCATATTGTTTATTCGCGTTTGTTCCTTTTACATAAATTGATAAGTCAATATGTTTGTACATATCACAATACCATAAAGCTGTAAATGGTGCTAATTATATTTGCAATTATTCAATTGCAAACATTAAACGTTAATAATGTACACGAACGGTGTATTCATATTCCAGATCGATAATTGTTTTACATGAGATATATATTGAACGTTTCGTAACGTTGACATAAATCTGCAAGACATCATTTTCCCCGGCGCACATGTGACACAAACGGCCATGCATAGTGTTTAATTTATTTGTTTGGTAGACGTCACTAGTTAATAAGTTACAAGCGTAATGGCTGAAGAATTTTTTCTCCGTATAGTGTTCATGAAGCCCATACAAACCTATATAATATGTACGCTTTAATTCATGTTTCAAATGTGTTCATTTTGTTTAGTAAGGCATTAGCCACTCCAAAACAAATATTACATTTACTAAGCATATGTTTATTTTCCCGAATAAATAAATATCTTCGATGGAAGCAATCTTTGAAACATAATCTTTCAATCAATGTAACTGTTAATTATGCAAATATGATCGAACTTAGAAAAATTGATCAAAATCAAAAAGGAATACAAAAAAAAAACGTTTAGAGTCGGCACAAACTATACGAGAGGATCAAGTTCAGTGAACAAAGAACCGTTCTGCACCGTTAAAATATAGCGCGAACAAGTTTTAGCAAATTTTACAATACATCGCAATATGCGAGCTTTTTAACTGATAAAAATATTGTAACAATAATATGCTGAAATCATTATTTATTTAAACGAACTCACATTCTTCTAAACGTTACTTTAAATGTCACAGTAAACAATAACCTCAAGTCAAAGTGTATCATTTATTTTACAAAAACAGAGGCCAAAAGAGCTGTGTGGTGGAAACAAAAAAAGAATTATTAATTTTCACGGCTTGCAATTTTCTTAAATCACATTTTCAAAGAAATTGCGTCCCTAAATATGAATATTTATTAGAACAAAACGCGAAAACGTAAGACATTGCAATGAATCATGGTTACGTACTTAGAGGAAATACTAGTGTTCGGTTATATTCCAATATATAGTTGAATAGCTATCGCATGCACAGGGCACCGCTATACAAAATATGTTTCATCTATAACATGGTAATAAAATTACTCAAAATATGATTTTTAAAAGAGAAGTACATCTGTCTTTTATTAATCTTGTTCGTTGTCCTCTGCATTTAGCCTGGTCTGGTCGTAACCAGGTTGATCATCGCCAATAACATTAGTTTTGTTTGCTGTTTATGAACAAACTTTTTACTACAACAACAAATCAAATTATCTTTTTTTTCAAAATCGGGTCCAAAATTGTCATCTTGTATAGGCCCCGCTGATAGTGAATTCCGATACGTCGAATATCGTTTGGTCGATCTAGTGACATTATTTAATGCAACTGTCACCGTTGAAATGGTGAGTGTGTGTGACTTCAACGTTGATAAGGTCTTGTATCACCTAAGGTTACATTATGTGACGACCCGGAATGTGTCCCGATTCTCCTAGTTAATTCAATTACTTGAAGTTTACAAGTTTGATATATATTTTTGAATAACATATGCAATTTCCAAATACTGAAGGACATTAAATGTTGGTTTATTCGTGTACAGTGGGGGAACAGTAGTCCCCGTAGGAAACTGCTCCTGTTCGGTATACAATGGTAACATGCGAAGCGTTTTAAATTACCGTATACGTTCGAGCAATCTATTTATTATCTCCAATAACTAATTTAGCAGCATCTTATTTTCCTGCTGCTTAACTTTTGTGAAGATTTTTCTACAGCGAGCTGTGCCTTTGATCTTAATGTTAAAATATTATTGAAATACCACTAATTGACTAACGAGACTATTGTCCCAAGAAAACAACCGGATATTTGAAATGAATACATACATTCATAGATATAAGGCACTTTAAAGAGAGAGATGGCAGCATATATACACAGTCAATGTGTTCGTCGTCATGCTAAATGAACGATTATCAATATGGTGTGCTAACAGACTTACCAAAATGCCAATATAAAGTGAGAAAGCATTGACCTATAAGTGTGACAAAATAGTTTTTGCACAGGTACATTTCCGATGGTGTTAGGCAGTTAATTGTGTAATGGAACCGGTTGTTTTAAGACGCAATGTAGTGCAAAAACACAACTGGTTTGGATTGAAGATATGATTCAATAATACAACCGGGCCGTTAAATTTAAAGTAACAGTTTGATAGCGAATTTGAAATGAATGTATTGGTCTTTAAAAATATAACGAATGGGATACACGATGATTTGAATTTTTCAAGCGCTTACGATGGAGTTACAGTGAGATCTGTTATGTATCATGAGCATTCGGGAAGGCAACCGGAAATGTCGAGCGGTGAACACACGGGCTTTGGTTGCTTTGGAACAATAATGTTCGTTTTGTCGATGACAGGAAACCTGTCGGTGATGTTCCTGTTTTACAGGTCCGTATCTTTTACAAAACAATAAGTTACTGAAAAGAACTTATGAAAAAGTCATGTTATCGACGATAGTTAATATAATACCTAATATACTCAACATTAATATTAAAAACAAACACATTTTCAAACTTTTTGGCGATTTGTATTACTTTTATGCATCTTATTTTGTCAGTTCAAGCAACTCCAAAAATATATACAACGGCGATCTTAAAAAGTTTGAAAATACCTAAACGTTAAACAAATACGAGTAGTCTCACCCACGTGAGGCGATCCTTGCCAAACAAACGGATTTATTAGTGACATGTACTCTTAAATCCAAAATCGAATTATACAAAAAAGGCTCATGTTATCAAACCAAATAGCGTTGAGGATCAGTTTACGTTGAACATCTTAAAATAACAAACTATGGATACGGTGCATACATGTAATAATGTTTGTAATTGATAAATTCAGTTTAGCGTTTTTTTATATCCTTACATTTTCTTGATCTATTTTTAAAAGGTTTTTAAATACAATACGCATAAAATGCACAAGGTTCGAACGGAAGCTCTTGGCGGAGAAAACCCGACGCTGCATACCTATGAAAAATGTAAAGAAAACCAATAACACCACACCATATCGGCGTTAAAGGAGATTAAACGGTTTTCGTTGCTATACCGGATTGATTAAAAAGATAAAAGATAAAACACGATAAAAAACAATAGTTACAATAAAACCCCATTAAACTTGTATAGATCATACCGTGCTGTGAGTTCTTAGAGTGAGACTTTTTTGGTACCAAGATCCTGTACAGTTTAATGCGACGACCGAATTTATGCAACCGTGGTTCCAAAACTGTGGAATACGCTCCACGTGGGAAGCCAGAAATCTTCACAAATACGAGAGCTGATGCGAAATTTAAGCTTAAACATACAATGGAAGTTGACTGCTGTTGTTTTATCTTCTTATCATGCCAGTTTTATATTTAACTTATGGATCCTTATGTTAACAATCTTATATTAAGCCATTTCAAAAATCATCTTTTATTTTTTTCTGATTTATTATAAGTACAATTGAAATGTTGTTTTATGATTTCCACAACATTTCTTCGGGTTGATATATATACATTTTTATTTTTATTTAGATAGAATAACTATCTTTATATTTTTTACTTGAAGAGCACTTTTGAAAATATATATTTTATATGAAAAAGAGCTATTGAAAATATGGAATTATATTAAATGATGATAATGAGTTAATGACAAATTATATATTTTTTGAAATTTGCTTATATATATATTGGTCATGTCATAATGCCCTCGCTTCAAAGGACATGTGCACTTTTTTTAATCATTATTGAAGATCAATTGAATGACGGTTTCGCTGTCGCAGATGATAATGTCAGTGTCATGAAAGCTGTTGAAGGTGCTAATTATATTTGCAAGTCATGAGTGACAGATATTAACCTATTATCATTTACATAAAATGTGCATTTACCTTTAAATACTTCGTCGTCTGTGCTGCCTTAGGTATCGATCCAACAATTCCTAACGTTAAGATAAAGATGCACAAAGTCATTTTCTATATGACGTGAACAGCAATGCTTATTGACTAAGTTTATCATTTCTCTACTCTTTTATTTTTTAGATTCGAATTTCTAGTTGTTTGGAAGGCCCTACTATATTATAATTTGAAGGGAATAGTACATTTTATTTCATGCTTAAAAGAATTTGTTCACTAACTTTTCACTCTGATTATTCCTCACTAACTTAGTATTTCATACCATGCATAGTAATACGGACAGTTTTATTATATGATTAATTAATTCCAATGAATATCGTATTCAGCAGCACTAATTTTGTATGTGCAGTATTTAGTTAAATGTGTTTATGTACCAAATTAACCTTTGCTAAGTATGTTTAAGTTTATAAACTTAAATATGCTCACAATCAGGGGGACATGCGTATACGGAAGCTTACCGCGTTTAAGTTAGAAAGTTTGAACAAAACTACAAAGATGGCGTCGTTTGTTGGGTTTTCTTGAAGGAAGAGAGGATATTTTCACCCGGTAAGCCCCTTTGTATTTATAATTATTTTAAATGAATACGCCCTTTCGGCTCTCCGGTGTTTGTGCTTCCCTCGGTTTTTTGTTTCAAGATCGTAGACGTCGAGATAAAAAAGTTATTGAAAGAAAATCGTCCACAAATCTGTTGTCTCCTTACGTGACGTTCGAGAAATGGGATGTACAAATATCATCTTCTTTTATAATACACAGTATTGATGCACGTGTACTGTAAAATATAACTAAAATCATGATTATTTCATTTTCCAGACGCCGTTTTATCTCTTATAACTAATTCATTGCCAACAAATATTGGTTAAACCCCTCTTTTTGGAACATTAATCCGGTGTTAATTTTTGAAAATATCGAGGTGTTCATTAATTATGGATCTCAAACGGAGCATTAATCCGCATATTAAAAAAAAAACACCGGGCGTATCGTATTTTAGTTCGGAGACATGAAATTATTTCGAAAGAAAGCAATAAGAGGTTCAATTCTATATGAGCAAGTCTCGCTGCGCACGATTACGCTCTTACTTCTCGTATATATTTGACTCTTGTGATTCTTGGCAAATACCTAGTGTTTTATTTTGCTCAATCTAAATTAAGTAATGCATCTATATGTACTTTAAGCAGCATAACGTGATATCCAAATGACCAACAGCTCTTTCATATGTGAAAGAGATTGACACGAAATACCTACCCATCTATAATTAAGTTTATACGTGTACTTCAATATTATAGTTTTATAGCATTTTATGTGGTGCAATATAAGTTTGTTCTTAATCATTTTACTGTAGAATTATATAAATGCTGAACACAAAACCTGCCGACAAACTGAATCAATTCACCGATTTTAAAGAAGATGGTTTGTGGGGTGGCTGATGTACGAGATAATCGAATGTTTATGAGCCCTTTCCGTAATATTTTAATTAATTAAATGTATTTTATGACGTGTCGACCTTATTCTGATATGAAATTTTCTTTAACTATTCTTTTACTGTCTTTTCAGATGATGAAGGTTAAAGGGCGATAATAAGTGCATCTTTCGTTGCAGTATAAAATCACAGGTGGTTAGCGTGTGGCTATGATATTAATTAGTGAAATTATCATTTTGATTGATAAATAATCATTTTATAACGAAAAATCAATTTTCTGAAAAAAAATCACTATCAAATATAATATATAACATGGTATCCAACTCAAAGTCCCCCCGAAACGGGGTGCATCGCTTTGAACAGCCATAACTTCATCAATTGTGCAGCGATTTTCACGATCTCGGTCTTATTCAACGCAGTGAACTTTTTTTCTCAGAAAAGTTTTTTTATGTTAAAATATGATAATGTATCAATCAAAATGATAATTTCTCTAATTAATATCATATTCACACGATAGCCATCTGTATATAAAATTACGTAATTAGGAATTTAAAATTAGCGGAGGACTGGAATATCATTCCCAATATATGGACCACATGAGTTTAAATGTAGAATATGCAAGAGAGAGTCCTTCAACAGAGCCGGACTATTAAGCAGCAAATAATCCAAACAAACCAATGTACAAAAAAATGTACAGCTGATGTATTATGTGTTTTTTTTTGTTTTATTTTATTATTTCTTCATAGACAAGTGTGACATATAATTGCAATGAGTGCTACATAATTACACGTTTTGTTCCGTATATGTCATGATGCTAGTTTCTCAGCTTTTATGAAAATAAACCATTATCTGTGTTACGTCATTTCTTCCAACGATGTCCCTGCATACATTTTCAATTGTATTCAGTACTTACATACATTATAAAAAAAAGAGTTGGGTCGGAATGAATTCGTTATGCATTTGACATATTAACATTACTCACGATTAGAAGGCAATGTTAGGAACAAACGAAATTATTTTTCTAAGTGAACTAATACTTTATCCCCTTAATACAACAGTCTTAAATAATATGTATTCACATAGGTATTAAAGAGAAAAAAATGCATGTATATATTGATCACTTCTACTGAAATCATATCGTGTATTGCATTTGCACAAATCTTTCTATCCACTACAAATTCACTTTTTGCGATTATAATAATAGTGACCAACTCAGAACTGGTTTAAAAGAAGGCCGTCTAAAGTGTGTCACATCAAAGTCACATACATGTATCAGTACCGTTATGGTAAAACGTGTCAAATGTCATTGTATTAAATAAACAATTAATATTTAAGGTTTTCATAAAAAAAAAATCAACCGATATTCTAAGCAGGTGTCAGGTATTCCAAATTGCTTCATGTATTCCGAATCGCAACAATGGCAGTATTTTGTTACAGCAACCTTATACTAGTATCAGAACGGCTTTACTCTTTTTTGTTTTTCATTACACTTATTTTGCACGTACATGTGATTGTTTGGCGTGGTACTTCGACGTAATCTTTTTTTGTTTGATTGATGGGTTTTCATGTACCTTTCGCTTTCTAGAGCGGTACATACTTCGTTACGCCGTCTTTTTAAATCTTGGCATACTCGAAATATATAACTGGCGTCTTGATATCTGGAAATAGTAAGCATAGTATTCCGTTTAATAGGCATAGTATTCCGTTTGATGCATATTCAAACATAAGTATGTCCATATGTGTTAAAATAAACAGGTAAGACTTACACTGTGTTAATAATACCGTCGAATGTCTTATGTTACATACACTAAATGTAAGCGTTACGTACGCGATAAAACATATAATAATACAAATTAATAATATAACAATTAAATAAAAAAATATAACTCTTGATTTCCTCAAGTGAAAATGTTTCCAAAACATTCGCACCAATGCGGAATTCATTCACGAAAGTTATTTCGCATAAAACCTCCTAACATAAAAAATAGCTGTTTATCATTTGGAAGTCAGGTCCCAAAATGTGCTTAAAAGGAAGTTTAGTTCCTAAATGGGGGGTTAACCCGTTATAATTCGGCATTAAATGAATTAATAGACATAAAAACGCATCGAGATAATAAAATAATCGTGATTTATGTTATATTTTAGTGTTAACATGTACACATACTGTTTATTGTGAGAGAAAATGATATTCGAACATCCAACATCTCGAAGGTCAAGAAATTAAACAACAAATTTGTCGACGGTTTTGCTTCAATAACTTTTTTATTCCGACGTCTACAGTATTGCAACAAAAAACCGAGGAGAGCACACACACCGTAGAGCCGAAAGAGCTTATTCATTTAAAAGAAATATAAATATAAACTGGCTTACCGGGTGAAAATATCCGTTACTCCTTCACGAAAAACACTAAAACGACGCCATCTTGGAAGTTTTGTTCCAACTTTCTCACTTAAACGCGGTAAGCTCCCATATACGCATGC
This sequence comes from Dreissena polymorpha, assembly GCF_020536995.1. Classification (NCBI taxonomy): domain Eukaryota; kingdom Metazoa; phylum Mollusca; class Bivalvia; order Myida; family Dreissenidae; genus Dreissena; species Dreissena polymorpha. Next base: position 7,628,699 of record NC_068356.1, read on the forward strand.
CCCCCTGCAAATTTAGTTCATAAAAGTGTAAATATTACTTCTTGTGTGTTTTTTTTTTCATTTAAAGAGTACTGTTATTACGTTAAGTGATTGATTTAAATTGTGATCTCATTTAATTTGATAAACAATAAACATTATTTATGCTGTTTTCCTGTTTTTGTCGTTTTGGCGTGTTGATGCATCGCCGGCTTTTGAACCTCAGAAAATTTGCTACTTCACATTAAACAATAAATATCGCATATTTTATTATGATTGCAACCTGTTTTTTTATCACAAGTTATGCAGAAATTGGCTTTTTGACTTGTTTATAACGCAAAAAACGTTAAATTAAAACAATTTAAGTAACAGTTTACGTCAAACAGATTCATATACATGTGTATATAACATATTTCGTTTAAAAAGCATTTAACTTGGTCTTTTAAATGTTAATATTTATTACAGGATACGAATTAAGCGTTAGTTTTAACCCAACAGGAAATTTGTTTTGAGGTATTTTTTTTTTCATAATTGACAAGAACGAATTAAGGTACAGTTCCCGCGTATTAAAAACCAAAATCTACAATGACACAGTTATACCGCTGCACTCGTAATGAGTAAATCCACAGTGATAACATTGTTCTAATAAAAACAATAATATCATATTTTATTTACCTCTTCATAGTGTATTTAGCTGGACATTATATTGCTGCTAAATAAAATACCATGGTTAATATATCTTTCTTTTTATTGTTATCTGCGCGATAGTTCTATCTTAGGTTTCAGCTCAACGATAAATCTGTAAATATGAACGCGAGGTTTCTTCAAAAGGTCCTTTACCTGGGGAAGAGAGCACAGGATTACGAAGGCTAAAACAGTGCTGCGTGTTAGTGGAGACGCTTTCTGAGAATCTTACTAAATACTTGGGTATTATTATGTCAGTCGTTTGTCTAGAAACTCATTATCAGTGGGATAAACGTTCCAGAATCCAGAGACGACAAATGCACTCTAATTATTTTGTTGAAAAGGTCATTATATTTCAGATCCCGCCGTCGTCTGTCATACTGTAACCTGACGTTAGACATAGAATGAATTTGGGCTAAATTTCAGATACTTCAGATTCCATACAAAATTTCTCTAACCTGTTCGAAGTAAGTTATTATACATGTTACATTTCAGATTCCGCAGTCTACGGACCTACTCTAACCTATTTGTTCTCAACCTGACTGTCGCGGACTTTATCATGGCTTTAGGAAACATTCCGATGTTGGTCATATCCAGCTTCTGGGGACACTGGGTATTCGGGGACGCAGGTACGCTGTCCATTTTGTGAAATTTGTATTATACTATTATTGGACAAAACAGTATGACGAAGCAAAGGGGAGCATATGGAAGTATAAAGTAGTTGTTCAATTTAAATAAAACATTGACTGGGAATTTGTATTTATATTACACGATTTGTACATTGCTTAGTTAACAATGCTCGAGCAAGTACAAATATGTTTTATTTGGGTTTATAGTCCTATATCGGCGTACAATCTAAACGCGTAGAAACAATGTAAGTTAAATTGGCATTTCACCCATATATTAATTAAAATATTTAAAAAAATCGTTATATATAAAGTAAGCATATAAAGCATATTTTCACGTCGATATTTGGATTAAAAAATATCAGAAAAATGGAAACTGAAGAAAAATTACCCGGGCAGAAACTTAACTTCATGAAGCGTTCATGCATTTTTGTTCAATATTTTAATGTCTCATTTTGAGTTCAGGAGTACTTACTTCATGAAGTTGAACAATTCATGAATATAATTATTCTTGAAACTTCATGAAAAATTTACTTCTTGAAGTTTTCAAGAAGTGAAACCTCTACATTTAGCCTTGTCAACAGACAAAAGTCTAATCATTAAAAAACTCATACATCGAATACACATTTTCAGGAGAACTACATGTAACAGTCTTGCTGGCCACTATTCACGAGAACTATCAGTCTTGCTGGATACGTGTCTAGTAGAACTAATAGTTTTGCTGGCCACAATTTCACGAGAACTAGTAGTCTTGCTGGCCATATTTTCACGAGAACCTGATTAATGAATCATGGACTCTTGTAATGAAGGCATTCTTCAAACATGTTATTTAATTGCTTATTGTGCATTCCAATAAAATGTTAAATATTGCTGTTATGGTAAGCTTGTCGCTTTAATATCTATAATTTAAAACAAAATACGTTTGTTTGCCTGTTGTTTTTGTTTATTTATTTAATCACATGATCAAATATGACATAACTCATAATAATTACAAGAAGTGGTGTAATGGCAGAAAATACAGTTTGAAAATGTACCAATATGTGTGGTCTCATTGGGCTGTGTGGGCTATTTGGAACTGAGGAGAGGTTGGCGCAACTGGTCCAGGGTGGCGTCATTTCAGGGTTATTGGTGTCATCTGAGCCGAAAATTTCTTCAAATTAACAGTTTTAAATTTTTCCAAAGTCATTTGTTAACAAAAAGATGTTATTTAAGTCAAAAACATTTACTTTAATTTACTTCAAAATACTTTTATTTACTACAAGTTGCATCTTGAGCAATACATTTATAATTATGGATTGCTTCTTTCAAACAGTTTCATTATTATTAAGTGAAGAGACACGTACTTACTTGAAAGTTCAAACTATATTGCATCAAAATCAGTCAAAAATCATTAAATTCAGAATGCAACTTTCTGCGACTGCATTAATTACTATAAACAAAGCTTACAGAATTGTGAGAAGTATGAGTTAAATCTTAACATAGCTTAATACTATAGAAAAGTTGCTTATTAGAAAAACGAGTACGAAATTATTGAGTACGAATCAATTCGAGAAACCAACAAATGGGATTGAACCAATAGTAGCTTATCAAACTTTAAGCAAATGAAACCTAACATATTACAAAGCAAGACAATACATCAAACTTACACTGTGGGGGCTATAAAGACTGATAATATGGTATTTTTACTGATTTGCGCGGACCGCGCTTTTTAAGGTTGAACGTTACTGATGCAAGATTACACACCACTAATTTGGTTATACACCACTATATAAGAGTCCGAGGGGCTCTGGACAACACACTTGTTATGATTTTTTTTTATGGAAAAGCATAATAAAAGAAGAATAAAGACACTCTTACCGCTTGGTGATCAGTAGTTGCCTCATGCGATTGTCCTTGAAATTTTGCCGTAACAAAATCTCCAATAACGTATTGGTCTACTACTTTTCTCGGAGAAAGAATGGCCCTCGGCTGTTCTACCGAAAAATCGCTATTATCCAACTAATTATTTTCTAAATACGAAAGTGTACTGTAAACAGATGAAATCAAGCAGAAAGTTCCCACGTCGAAATTGGCGCCCTCTTGGAGCATTTGTTTGAAAGAAAACCGACCAATCAAAATCGCGTTTCGGAACAGCGTAAACTACCGTCAATGACGGAAATTTACGAATGTCTTTTCATAAAGCAATTCTGCGAAAATACGGATTTACCCGAGCGGGACGATTGAACAAGCCAATTATTAACGAACAATTACGATTGATATTTAATATTCTTTCTTTCCTATTTTTTAAATATGAATCTGTGTTTACGAAAATAATACTGGATTACGAAAATGATAATAACAATCGAATAAACGTAGAATTTAATGTAATTAGTGGGGTACATGAAATGCGTTTGTCAGTTAACGATGCTGATTGCGTTTTAGAAACGGAAGCAATATTGTTTGTTCATTTAAGTTAAGCTCACTCTATAAGAAAAACCGTTTTACAAGACTTTTATTCGAAACAGAAAATGACAAACATGGTTTGATTTATATGTTAGTTGATCTGTGTATAATCAGATTCATGTGCATATTTTTGCTATATTATGTTTGTACAAAGTTTACTGTAATGGCATGAATATTTACGGGAGAGGGAAAAAAGCACATCTTACAAATAAATCAGGCTATGATAGACATCAACAATGATGACATTGTCTATAGTAGTACTATATGGGATTGGCAGAATAAATTATAATTCCCAACTTAAAAAAGTTTGTGACCTGTGTAATATCCTCCGATTAAAGACCTGTACAGTGTATCTGTAATTTGCTCCAATTACAGCGGTATAATTTGCTTGTAATGCTCAAATAAAATAAGATGTATGATCAATATTACATATATGTATATAGTTATGAAATGCAGGGTCAAGTTTGATTTTGGGTCGTGAACGATACTATTTTATTCCGAGTAATGGCGCAATTGTTTCCTTAATTCTGACTAAAATACCTGATCTGCTTAATGAATTGAAACATTCATAAATTTATTGATGAATAGTTTATGGATGGTTTAAGAATCTGAAGTTCAAAAAATATTTTAACAAAATCATTAAATATTTTATGAATAGTTCATTGGTGGTTTAAGAATACTAAATTCAAAAAATATTCTACATTTATTCTTAAAACATTTTATGAATAATTCATGGGTGGTTAAAGAATCTTAAATTAAAAAAATATTCATAAAACATTCATGAAATAATTTATGAATATTTCATGGGTGGTTTAAGGATATTAAATTCATGAAATATTCTTAATTTATTCTAAAACATAGTTCATGAATTTTGGAAATCCGTGATATGTTCTTGATATCTTCATGAATTGGAAAAACCTCGCTTCATGAAAAAACTTCATGAAGTGACGTTAAGAATTAATGAAGAAGAGTTCATGGGCAATTCTTTAAAGTATGAAAAATTCATGATTTAATGAATATCATTTCGCAGGGGAAGTTTCCAATTGAAAATACAATACATGACAGTACATACAAAACGATATACATTTTTGAATTATTAAAGCTGGCATAACCGCCTTTGAACGGTCACTGCGAAGCTTTGAGGGTTCAAACCGAATGAATGACGCGTCAAGCCTCACGCGTATCCCAGAATTAATCACTCGCATACAAATGTAAATACAAATTAATTTGATAGCATCGTGATTCAAATTAAAGAGCAATTCATAGAAATAGAAATTTAAGTTAATTGATTGTAATTTTACATATTAACAGAACAACAACTTATTGAGGTAGGTTCAAATGAAGTTCATACAAATATCAACTAAATACCTTGTTGTTTACCAACCATTGTAAATCTTATCGATAGCAAGAAGTAACACTCATTCGCGCAGTCGTGGATTTATTAACTGTATCGCAGCCTGCAAAGAGGTTATTCTCCAAAAACTTATTTTAGAATGTCGTTTCTAAATCGAGTGTGTTTGAAACGGGAAGCGGACAACGACAACGAGCGAGGCATGGTAGTGTAATGCTCATGGGGGGTTAGAGGGTTAGGGTAAGGGGTAGCGTTAGTGTTAGGGCTCGGGTTTGGGTTAGGGTTAGCCTTAACCCATACCTTAACCCTAACCCGACACCTAACACTAACCCTAACATAACCATAACACAGGGTTATCTCCCCTATACCATGCCTCGCTCGTTGTAATTGTCCTCTTCCCAAACAGCAGTCAAAACACCTTTATACCGCTGTTACACATGTAGATGGGGTCAAATAATTAATGGGTTATGTTGCCAACAATCAATTTGACCGCCGTTTAACTATTTAAGTAGCAGCGGTTTTAACCGATAGGGAACTCATATATACACTTTACACTGGTGAGTCTTTTGTTTTTCTGCTTATAAAAACGACTGCTCGTTCGTATCAGGTAAAGAGTTTTATATATTGACGCAGAACTAATATTGTATGATTTTTTGCCTATCGCAGTTGTCAGTGAAATACAGCACAAGAAACAATCGAAACATGGAGATTTTCTGTGTGAGCGTCTTTTATTGGCTTAAACTTTTTCCCGTGAGCGGTAGTAATTCCAAGCTCCTTTATAACATTACGTGTTATGACAACCGTTTAAATTCGTATGTCGTACTATACATCATACCCACCTCGAACATATGTTCTCTATTAAGATGAGTTTTTTATTCGTTAAGGTGCAAATGTATTGTTAGAAAATGTATTATTATACTACACATATTCAAAGTCAACAGTTTTCTTACTGAAGCACAATGTTATTCTTTTACACGGTGGAACTATTGCTTTTTAATACTAAAAAATGACACACGCCAATTCAATAAGTTAATGTATGTGAAAAATCTATTTGTATGAAGGATTGGCTATATATTGTAATTGACAAATAACACGGTTACATTCTATTTATTTGCAGCGTGCAGAACCTACGCCTTCATTGGCTCAGCGTCAAGTTTTGTTTCCATCAACACGTTGGCGGTAATTTCCGTGGACAGGTGCCTTGTAATCGTACGGACAATCCCGGGACATAACAACATGACTAGGCGAACCTTTATACTAATCATAGCCTCGATATGGACGTATGCGATACTATGGGCTGCTGGACCGTTGTTTGGATTTGGAAATTACATTTTGGAAGGCACGAACACTTCTTGTACATTTGATTTCTTGACCCGCACCTCCATCGTACGTGCTTACGTCGTTAGCATATTCATGGCACATTTTATCATTCCAATAGGCGTTATTGCCGCGTCTTATTCCTTGATATTCCGAGCGATTTCGAAATTCAAACATGAATTCCGAGAGGCAACGAAAGTTTTCGGAGAAAATGAATTGCCGCTCCATATGCGGAAAAGCGACAAGGGGTATTCGCATGAAGCGAAAACTGCAAGGGTCACATTAACAGTTATTTTAGTTTTCTGCGTTTCCTGGACGCCTTACGCTACAGTTGCCATGATTGGGGAATTCGGCGATCTTTCAAAAATAACGAGACTAGCAGCTGGAATCCCGTGTCTTTTTGCAAAATGTTCGACCATAGTGAATCCTATAGTATACGCCTTAGTGCATCCAAAATTTAGGTCGAAATTGATCAACTTTGGCGCATGCACGCAAACCGAAGAGGATAGGCGACAAGAACAATATAGGCGAACGGTTGTTCACTTTCGCTCACGAAAACAATCATCAGTTTGAAAGTGAACAAGCAAAAACTTAAATCTTTAAAGAGAAGTATTATAGTTTTTATCATTTGCTCATACTATCCGTGTTGAAACAAGGAAATTGGATTGTTGTTTGTGATAAGTTTTTCCAAAAAACTATTTTGATTTCTGTTGTAATGTCTTGCGTGGTTATCATGTCCACAGTGTTCATAATCATTTATTTTTTGTCAAAGACTATTGTTGTGCATAACATTGACAGTTCGATGGCGGTAACATCAGTTTAATTCATGTGTGTTTTGTTTTTGGACCGTGTTTTGTACTGTGTATAAACGCATGGCAATAGGTCAGTGGCCTCAAATGAATAACGCTATTTTTCGCTTTTGCGAGGTATTTGGTGAAATGTCCTGTTGTGAAAACCACATTTCAAATGCCTGTAATCTACATATACAATCCAGATATGGTGTTGGTCGTCTCGCTAGGTGATGTAGAAGTACTAGTAAGATGCTGGATTCATTTACGGCTACCCGCACAATTGTTGTGCTTAAACAAATCGATATTTACATAAACGCTTTCTCTTTATTGTCAATAAATGAAACATAACTGACGTTAATCATTTGTTTAAAACTTTGAATAGTATATTGTTCGTTGGACATTACAATTAAATTTCAAAGTATAGCATTGATGATAAATGCCATAGCATAACTTTTTTTAACCTTTTATTTATAGTATTAAACATACTTGAGTTTGCTTCCTAACCTAAGATACATTATAACTTGATCTTCAACCTAAATGTGTATAAATTGCCTCGTAATGGTTATCATTAGCCTGTTTGGTACTTCATGATTAATCTCAGTAAGATTATAAGATATGTATTTTTGTGACAAATCCTTTTTGTCATAGATGCTGTGCTGTAAATTTAACACAAATGACATATTTCATAGATTTCAAATTTTGCTGAAGTTTGAAATACAATTGTTCATCAACGTCGCTATGATAGGTTTATTCAGGTTAAAATTTAACTGGTGTCACTGATTTCTTTTCAATTATTAAGGTGTAAGTATTTCGCGATAAATTAGAACTGTTCATTTTTATGAGTGATAATAATTTGTGCGTTGGTAGAAGACAAGGTTTCAATGTTGAATAAAATAACGCGTTTGCAAGGTCATTTAGCAGTTTAGTATCAGATTCGGTTTGTTTACAAGGTCATTTAGCAGTTTAGTATCAGATTCGGTTTGTTTACAAGGTCATCCAAAACCGTTACGTATCAGTTTCGGCATATGTGTAGACAATCACATAGTTAGTATTAATATAATCTGCTAGATTATTGATTGTATTATTCGAATGTAGACGTAGTCACTGTGAATGTTACGTCATCGACTTATTTGTTCAAAACCGGACAGTAGCGACTTCAGCATTGCGGTCGGTAACGTTTCAATGTTTTTAAGAAAGTTTATTGGGATACTAGGGTTTTCGTAGGTATTCTATACTTGTTGCGTAAAACAATTTGGAGACAATTTAAATGTAACATGATCCTCAGACAATTTAGTGCTTAAATTTCATTGAAATACAACTTGGAAACAATTTTGAGCTAGAATTTCATTGAAATACAATATGGAAAATGGACGAAGAATGCTATCGCTAACTGACCGCTAGTCAATCAATTAATTTCGTACAATACTCTTGCTCTGTGATACTAGCTTATATATATGCATTGCAATGTAATCCCTGTGGAAATCATCAATCGGCATGCAATGGAACATAATGGTATGTAATTCCAACGTTATCTTGCGAAAGCGCTCGGTAAGAGCATATTGATATTTCAAACCAAAATAAATGACCACGTGTACAGTCTCAAAATATAACCGTGATTGAGCCTTACGGCGAATATGAAGTCAAGATCATACATATTTTTAATTCTTTTTTTTTTTCGAAAACACAAAACCACTTCTAAGCTATAATTACAATATATTATAAAAATCACATGTTAAGATCCCAATCTATCTATCTATCTATCTATCTATCTGTCTGTCTGTCTGTCTGTCTGTCTGTCTGTCTGTCTGTCTGTCTGTCTGTCTGTCTGTCTGTCTGTCTGTCTGCCTGCCTGCCTGCCTGCCTGCCTGCCTGCCTGCCTGCCTGCCTGCCTGCCTGCCTGCCTGCCTGCCTGCCTGCCTGCCTGCCTGTCTGTCTGTCTGTCTGCCTGCCTGCCTGCCTGTCTGCCTGCCTGCCTGCCTGCCTGCCTGCCTGCCTGCCTGCCTGCCTGCCTGCCTGCCTGCCTGCCTGCCTGCCTGCCTGCCTGCCTGCCTGCCTGCCTGCCTGCCTGCCTGCCTGCCTGCCTGCCTGCCTGCCTGCCTGCCTGCCTGCCTGCCTGCCTGCCTGCCTGCCTGCCTGCCTGCCTGCCTGTCTGTCTGTCTGTCTGTCTGTCTGTCTGTCTGTCTGTCTTTAATAACATTTACATTCACTAATATGTAATATCGACTTTTGCACCGCATGTGGTATGCATACAAAATATCTTAAAACAATAAGGTTAATATGAAAACAAGTCAACATGTCATTTTTCCCGCAAAAATAATTTACTTTTCGAAGAAATAAAAATGCATCAACTTTGAAGATCAATTGCGTGAAACACATTGTTAGAATTCCTTTTTTATGGCATTATATAACCTTACTAACCTTAATTTTTTATCAGAAGCATTATAGACCAAACATATTGTTTAATTACGTTTTCCCATTTTACGCAATGCACTTTCATTTAAACTACATCTACATGCCTTATTAAGTACGGACACTTCAGGAACAAATGCTGAACTATCCACAACTATACAAAAACTTTTTGCAGGTATGGATATTATAAAACCACGACATGCTTACAAAACTTGCGTAAGTGGTATCGCTAGTTTGTGTATAATTAATTGTAAGGATAATTAATTAATTTACCCGCACAATAACTGAGCTTAATCAACTATAAATTGTGATGGATACTAGGCAGAAATACGCATAATATAAACTCTGTCGCATTATTGTCAACTAATTAAACATAAGAGTACGTTAAGCGTTTGTTTTGAATTTTAGTTGTATGTTTTTCGACAATTACATGTCCTAATATAGCATTGATGTCGAATGACCTCGTATAACATTTGTGTTGACTTTTTATTGGTAATGTTGACACTATTTGGTGATGGTTCTCTTATCAAAGATAAGTTATTGCTTAATCTCCTATCTTAAATGTATAACAGCTCGTTATATTTGTTATATGCCGGTTTTCTATAACGCTGGGATTGACGTCGGTTGTTGCCAAAGCGCGTGCTGATTCGGAATGTCACGAAATACATTCTTACGCGTACAGTCTCGAAATAAAACGTTACTAAGCCTAACAACTATTATAATATTAAAGTCACAATAAAGTAGCCTAACAACTATTATAATATTAAAGTCACAATAAAGTAGCCTAACAACTATTATAATATTAAAGTCACAATAAAGTAGCCTAACAACTATTATAATATTTAAGTCACACTAAAGTATAAAGTCTTTTCCTCTAAGCCTTACTGTATTACAATATATTATTCACCCAATCATTACACACGGGTATCCTGTGTTATTTTTTAAAATAAACACGTAGTTAACGACGTGTTGTAACCACACTTAAGGTAGCACATGGTCATCTTTGACGCATCTGTACAATCTCAAAGCGCCTGTAACAGTGTGACAAAATCTCGTGGTCCATGACTTCATTTTGGCTAACACGCTAAACGAAAATGGTTAATATTGCATCCGTAAACAAAATTCAAATCCATGTAAGTATCTTATTATTAACTCGATTTTGACGAAATAATCCCACGCTATGGGTAAAGTTGATATTATTCTCGGTTATATAAATATTTGATACCAGATGCGTAATTTATTCTATTATTTGAGGCAAAATTCTAGTTTTTATGTTACTATTCGTGCAAGAACGGAAATCACATGTTTAATATTCCAAAATATCCGTTTTATAAGCCTTTTGCAGAGCACTTATATGTGCGGACGTGAATATGTCCATATACAGTGTGTTTTGCCGGATAAAATATCATAGCACACCATATAAGATTTCCAATGTGCACAGAAAATTTGGCAAACATGACAAGCAACGAATTCAAGGCATGCACGAAAAGCAGACACTCGGCTAAAACGACAAGTTATAAATTATGTATCTGAACAGAACCGAGTAAATAAACAAAACTATCCTAAGAATGCAAAACGTTCTTGGGTAGGATTATTTAAGAATACTCGGCCAGTGAAGAGCGCACTCGAGAGATCGATTGTGAGATGTGTAATCAAAAGACAAATTCCGGGTAATATGCGAGGACATATGAAAACACGCATGGAAAAAAAACCACATGAATTCAGCGTGTGTAAAGCCGCCTACAAACATATTAGCACACTTTGTATGCACTACAGGCAGAAACACACATAACGTGTTTTGTATAAGAAATGACTTTCAACTGTCTGTAATTTATTTGTGATTTATCAGTGATTTAATAGTTATGATAAAAGATATATCAGCAAAGCTCAGTCATTTACTTGTTGTTCTTATTTAATGTGTAGTGTATTTCATTTTTGTAAACGCTACTGTTTTATTATAGAAATTGTGATTTATAATGTGATTTAAATGTGATTTAATGTTGCCATAAATTATTATTTATAATTAAAATTAATAATAAAACGTACTCTGCGTAGTGTTCATTTCTGAAATGATTGAAAACAAAACAAAACGGTTCAGAATTTATGCAAAATCCGTTTAATTGATAATCACAAAGAGGGGACATATCTTCGTTAAGTTCATGCGGCAAATCCCGCAAATGCAAATTAACTTTACTATTAACATACATTTCTCCATTATCTCCGTCACACGAAATGCTCAATGTCGATATATATAATAAAATATTATCTTTTGTCATTACAGTATGTTGAAATCGTTAAGAATGTTCGAAATTGTAAAAGTTTAAAAGCTTTAATGAATAATTTGTTTAGAAATTTTGACCTGAATTACAACGGCGACAAGAAACACCTGACGTTAACATTGATTTGACTGAGGTAAACATTCAGCACTTACATTAAAATAAAAACTGGAATAAATTGTTACCATACATTATGCACTTGCATAAGTATGTATATAATTTCTGTTTAATCTCATTTCAAACTACTTGATTGCAATGCCTTTAAAACAAGGAATTCTACATATATGGGGTATAACATTTCTTTCATGTTGAGTCCAAGTCTATAAGTTGGTAACACATTGCTCTCGTTTCTCCTTGCACTATCCCACTAGGGTGGTGCGGTGGTATAGTGGTAACACACTGGTCTACCATTCCAGAGGTCCCCGGTTAAATTCCTGGCTGGGGCAATGGACATTTCAGAAATGCTCCAAGTGTTTCCCACCCAACTAGAGATGTACTGGTATGAAACCCAGGTTATTTCGCGTGTATCGGTGCTATACACTGAGCACGTAAAAGAACCAAGGGATCTTTTCGCAAAGAGCTAGGGTATCGCACCCGGATTCCTTGTATCTCAATGCTGTCTCTTCTGCTTGCTGTCTCTTCAGCAAAAACCAAAGGACCCCATTGGAAATAAGTGCTTGCACTTAATGGGTTATCCTTGACCGCAAGGTCAAAAGAAATACATACATACACTATTTGAATCTTTTGCACTTGATTTCATCTGGAATTCATCACTGCCCTCACACGCATCGTTTTCGAATCTTGGAATAATTAATCTTCCGTTTTATGATACAAGGACGGTCGTACCTTCTTAGTGGATGGGGACTTTGATTGCGTTGTAAGTTTTGATAATGTTTGTACTAATTTACTCGTCGTTTCTTTGTTTAATAATCTCTTACGCGTTGGTGTCACCAATGTAAGTGGAGATTACTTTTTTTTAATGTGGTATGCTATGACGTTGCCCCTTTAGTGAAATTTTAGTTAAAACAAAATCAATTTGGAACTATATGACGAGTGAACATAATGTTTCGTTTGTTCATTGTTCACATCTTTTGAATATTTGATCTTCAGTGGTTTGGATCCAAGATGACTATCCACGTTTGATATTCGTGTTTCTGACGTCTCGTCTTGGTACGCTTGCTTCGCTTTTCGAGTTGGAGTGTTTATTTGTGTCGCATTATTCCTACAAAGGAAAAATAAATATTTTAGGAAAACAAAACAATTAAATTATTATTATAGTTCAAATTTGAGCTTGGAAACAAAATGCATTTTTCTCTTGTGTTTATTTCATATTTAATCATTTTTTTTTTGCATCACGAAAACAGGATAGGTTGGTCGGCATATTTTTCATTGACACTTATGCGATTTTGTTCCAAATATATAGGACACATCCTGTCTGTATATGTAGAACAATTTATTTTTAGAAACGGTTGATTGGAAAAATGGAATTATTTTTGCAAGGCGAACAAAACTTAGTACATCAAAATGATTACAAAGGTAAATATCGGTCGGGTTATAAACAACTTTTTGCGCTTAATCACGAACGTGCAGTTTTGATACAATATTACAAAATAGTTCGTGTGTGTATGTGTTCAAAATTAAAGCGTACTCTATCTTGTTTTCATTTAAAACGTACAATTGTTAAAGTAGTATGTAGTCCTATTTTAAATACTAATTGCGAAAGTGAAGCTGATAAGATATCGTTATAAAGTGACTATAAACTATTGAACAATAAAAGGTATTATTTTGACCGCACAAATATGATCCATACGAATGCATACTTGTTTATTTGTTTTAACAAAACTTTTCTCGGTAATATTACTAGTATTACTTTACTGACACTTTACCCCTAATGGACGAAGACGCTTATTTTTAGCAACATAATGTCTGAATTTCGATTCAGTAGTCATTTATAAGTGAAGATTGTATTAATAAGTTCTGTTTAAACATCTTAAACACGTTACTTTGTACACATTGCACATGGCTGAAGGCACACACGACAGGGCAGAGAAGTTGCACCGCATCTTAAGATGACAGTAATAGACACGAACTTTACAAGGGACACACCCAACTAAATTAATTGACTTATATTGTTTTGCAATAAATAATTCCCAATTCCTCACTTTTAACAACTGGTCGTTCTAGCCGAATATCGACTGTCGTGTTTGCCTTGAATTCGTCGCTTGTCATGTTAGCCAAATGTTTGCTGTAGATTGGAAATGTTAATTAATGGTGTTTTATGATATTTGTTTCGGACAAAACACATTATATATGATATTATTCACGTCCTCAAATATTGGTGCACTACAAAAGGCATATAGACGGATATTTTTGAATATTTAAAATGTGCTTGCCGTTCTTGCATGAATTGTAACGTGAAAACTAGTTATTTGCATAGAATGATAGATTAAACTACTCATCTTATATCAAATATTTATACAACCGAGAAAGTGCTCACCTTTACACATAGCGTCGAGCTTATTTTGTCAAAATCGAGTTAATAAAAAGATACTTACATGGATTTGAATTTTCTTAGCGGATGCAATATTTTCAATTTTCGTCTTTGCGCTTAGCCAAAATGACGTCACGAACCACGTGGTATGGCAACACTGTGTAAGCGCTTTTTCGATTTCGCCCACGACGAAAGTCATCAGTCTGAATTGGCAAGATTGTTAATACATATAAATGATGTAATACGTATGTACTATATTATTTTGAATTTTGATTTTACGAGTCGTACATATCAATGCTTATTTTAGAGTGGTTACCAATATTCATTGAAATCTGGTTATATATTATGTTTACTACCGTAATGATGTACAATCGTTTCGACCACACTGTTGTAAATGTCGGTAAAGCTTTGATGAATTAACTGTTCATCTTAGAGCTTCAGTTTCACTCATTTTATGAACTTTATGTTCGCCGCTTATATGGCGTTTTTAATATTGCTTCACATATCAAAAGAAAGATATGTTGAAAGTGAGATATAAACCGGCACTGGTTACTTGAATGGAAGAGTTATGTCATATTGAGAGTCAACAACAAATTTTTATTTTAATTAAATTTTTTTATAAAATTTGTGATATACACTTGCAATTTATTATTGAACTTGTTGAGAATGGATACAACTATTTTTGGATACTTTTTTTGTCAATATTAATTAATTTAAGAAAAAAAAAATATTTAGGATATTTTAAATGAAGCTCATTCAAAATATTGAAGCAACAAATAATTGTTGCCCGCCGATTTTTTTTTTCACTCTAGTTAAGGTGTCCTTAATTGTATTTAAGACTTAAATAACTTTCTGATAATATAAACAGTCAGCAATAATTGCGTGACAAACATTCAGCAAAAAATTTAATGGTCTTAACTAAAAAATAATATTCTTTACTCGTTTACCCCGAAACATACATTATTTGTATATGTTTTGTGTTATATTCACTTATGAAGACCATCTTCATAAATCAGACCGACAAGTTTAATATTGCGCGCCCTGTTTACGACGTATTATAGCCAAGTCCCTTCCCGTGGGAAATACAAGGAAAATTGATTATTGCACAGAAAACAAGCGCTCCTCCAAACGTATCGACATTTTAGCAAACTTGCAATCATTCACTTTATCGCGTTCTGGGTGTTAAACATATAGTATAATCTGTGAAGCGGCTCTAAATGATCGATGAAGTCATTGTGAATTTAAAGTCTTGTTACATGACTATAGAAAGAAGACGTACCATGCTCAATTCCAAATGACAATTACTTAATGGTAAACGATAATTATCTAACGTTTAATGACAGTGATGCATAGAGATTTATATAACATAAATAAAATGAATTGTTATTTTTTACTTATAGCGAATAAGCAACTGGCACTTAAACCACATCCTTGAGAGAACTTTTGCTGTTTGGTCCGCTGTTTCCACATTCCGTTGATAAACTAACCATTATTTCGCAAAGTGCTCGTGGCTAGTAGTATCTATAATTTAGTAAGCACTGTAACTTCTGTTATTGAGTAAACCAACTCAATCTTTTCATGGGATAGCTGATTAATAAGAACCAAATGCACACATTAACGCGAGTCACGGGCAACTGCCCTTCTTGAATATAGGTAGGGTGAAATGATTGTATAACCATTCTTCTCACAAGCTATGTAGCCGGACCGAGGATGGAAAACATAATCTAACGATGTCTTGTCCTGCGCTCTACAAACTGAGCAAGTTGGACCGGTTCAAATGTAATGTGTGTTTGGATTCCGAAAGGAAGTCTGGCTTTATACAAAAACAGTGAACCAATAATTATGTAATCAATCACATTTTGGTCGGCCTTTCATACACAGAAATATACATTTATATAACATAATTATACAAAAGATTACAGATACAAAACAAGATCGACAACACGATAGCATTATTTTTATTGAACTAACACGATTCTTATTAAACGAGCAAATTGCTAATCGAGCGAGCATTGTTATTAATCAAAACATATTATTGTCAAACAAACATCATTCTTATTGAATTAGCACCATGCATGTTAAATAATACTCATGTTTATTAAACGATCAGACTGCTAATTGAACGAGAATCATTCTTATTAAATAAGCAGTGTGTTTATTCAACGAGCACCATTCTGATTTAACAAGCACCATGTATTGACCGAGCGCCGTACTTATTGAGCGAGCACCATTCTTATTGAACAACGCCATTTTTATTAAACGAACATCTTTCTATTTTAACTAGCATTATTTCATTGAACTATTTTCAATTTTATTCAAATTTTATTTAACGTGCACCATTCTTACATGAACGAGCACCATATTTATTAAATAAAAATGGTTTTCGTAAGTGCAAATTTCTTTATAAACGAGTTTCATGCTCATTGCACTAACATCATGCTTATCGGACGATTATTGTGATACTTAAACGAACCAAATGCTCGAGAATCTTGCGTATTGATGCTGGTAAAATAATGATATAATGTGTTAAATGCATATGATGCTCGTTCATTTGTCCTAATGCTCATTAAATAAGAAATATTCTCGTTCAACAGCATGGGTTCGAATGGAACTGTTGTTAGTTTTTGCGGTAAACATTTCGAGAACGAGGTTACAATTTGATATGTGCATTATATTACTTCGGTAATTGCTATGCTTTTTGTCGTCTTATTCGAGTTTTTTTAAATATATTTTGGCAATACATCTAACAAAAAGTACCGTCGCATTAAATGATGGTGGTACAACAGTAAGTGAAAGATGTAAGTTGTACAAACGATTGTAGAAATCATACATAGGAGCTATGTTCAAAACGTAAACAACTCATGCGCCTCAATCTGAGATCTACGCACAGACTCGAAAAAATGTTAAAATATAACGGAAACAACTCGTGCAAAAAAGTACGCGGTTGCTTTATTCTCCACACACCAATTACAACCCAATATCATAGTATTATTATATACAACGTTGTGTAATACATACTGGATGTTTGTGTGCATAAGGAAATGCATACTGTTTGTTGAGCATATAGATTCGCCCTTGCGCATTATATAGTGTTTATAAGGGATGTTGTATTAACAGCCAACACAAACTTGATCGAACACAATCAATCAATTAAAACGTGGTCGATGTGTAATCAATACCGTATTGAAATGTGTGGGCTTTTATTACAGAGCAATACAAACCATATGAGTTCACGTTAAACTAGTTTTACTCGCATTTAGATATTATGGTATAAATTTAAAATTGTTAAATTAATTGAATTATTGTAATTTGTAATTTGATATACTTTAAAATTGCTGTAGATTTTTTATAGCAAACATTAACCATAACAAGTAATAACCTTCCATTTTAATAACAAACACATGTAGAGTAAATAATGCTATTGTCTATAAATAGTATTGTAACTGCTCAAACAGGTATAAATATTATTGAAAAAAATACCACTAAACAACAAACTAGAGTTCATCCAAATCACGCTAATGTACGTTTTAAATGAAGTTCGAACATTGCATTGATAAGATGTTGTTCTTATTTTATTTTCATGTTGTTCTTGACTTTTGTAAAAATACGAACGTAAACTATATAAATCATACCAATGCTTATAAAAAAGTTTAATTGTTCATTTATAAAAACGGGTACTATCACTATTCTTGTCACGTTATTTAATAGCATCATTTTGTTTAGCATGAAACATTGACAACAAATTAGAACATTATTTATATAAATAATATTCACAACTTCTCTAATGTGTGTTTGTAAAGGTTAGATATTCGCAAGTATTGCCACGAGTATACTTGAATAAGACTAATTTGAAATCGGCTTGCTGCTCCCAACACTAATAAAGTATTTAAAATCAATTCAGAGAACATATTTATTTTCATTTTTACATGTTATTCTCTTTCAAGCTGAAATTAAGTGTACAAGTTTTCTCAATTTAATGTGTTTGATTGTACCTAGACCAAAGAGATAAAAATATATTAGTTTAACTATTTTGATATTAAATTCACACAAAACCAATTGTACTGGTTATCTTAATTTTCTAATAGTGCAAAATCAAACGTGCGTGTGTGATACATCACAGCTCGTGACTTGGTAGAAATGATTGCGGTTACATGTCAGCAAATAAATAGGAGTTATTCAGGATGAAAAAGACATGTTCGATAAGGCACAGATTCCCCCCCCCCCCGCATACACATTTTGTCTCAGACCTCCACTTATGTCAATAACAAGCTGTATAGCCAATATTTACATTTGATCTCTAAGTGTGATATTGACTTTTGAGGAAGAGAGACGGATGCTATATGCATCTTTATATGACGGTAATTTGAAACATCTGTGAAATGTTCTGTATAATAATATTTTGTAAAGCGGAAAAGTCACAAATGTTCAAGCCTTAAATGGGCAAATATGAGTCGTGGTCTGAACTACGACCGTCTTTGGTCTGAATAACATCAGTCTTTGGTCTGAACTGCGTACGTTTATGGTCTGAACTTAATAAGTCTATGGCATGATTTGAATCAGTTTATGATCTGAACTACATCAGTCTATAAACTGAACTGCATACATCTATGTCTTAACTGCCTAAGTCTATGGTCTGAAATGCGTCAGGCTAATAACTGAACTTGATCCGTCTGAAGTGCTTCAGTTTATCGGTTGAATTGAATCAGACGAATGGTCTGAGATGGTATAGTATATGGCCTAAACTACATCCGTATATGGTCTTAACTGCATGATCTTGTCACATTTGGGAACTTTTTTAATTTACCGTGAAAAAAAGTATCGAAAACATACCGTTATAATCTCAAACTGTCACATCTGAATTGATTCATTAATTCTTATTTTTTGATTTCTCTTGCAAACTATGACGCTGTCTTTTGAATTATTCAAAACATTTCCAAGGAAGTGCCAATTAAAAAAAGTGAACGAGAATTTTCCATCATTACATTTGCTGTATTGTCCAGTCTGCATAGGCTGATCAAAGACGACATTGTCTTATTTTATATGTCTGAAATAAAATTCAGTATAGGCGCAAACATTTCGTTCAACATAAGTCTGTGCGGACTTCATAGACCATTGCGGGAAGATTATTTATGGAAATGCGTTAAGTTTTCCACCGCCTTATATCGTTTGACATCTGTCAAATGTGAAGGGTTTCGCACTTGAACCACCATAAATAACCATGAAGTATATCGTCAGACGAGGAAAACTAATTCGAATAAAACGTTCAGTGCCAATGATCAGAATATCTTTCCGTTTTCAGCGATGTGGTATCACTGTACATTTAAACTTAAATATAAGTCTATAAAAACGTCAAAGTTGTTTTCATTGCGTGCATTTATTTCAGTATATAAACCGACAAGTTACAAGCCAAATCGCAGATAACAATTATTGAATAATTCAATTCTAATTTTCTACTTTTGATAAAACTCATTTTGTTTCTGTCATTTTCCCATACGCATGTGTTTATTTTATAAAATATATTTTTTGTTTTTATATAATTATATAATAAAATCGGTGTGCGTTATTCGCATCACATGACCGTCAAATATTGATCTGTACTGGCCTCGATAGCAAATCACTTTAATAAAAGAAAGAGCATAAAGTGATTAGCTTTAAATCTATTTATTTTAGCTCGATTGCTTAGACAGCCTACAGCTTATTTGAAACGCTCTCGAGTCCGTGGGACTAGAACCAGTACTTGGTGTCTATGGGGGAAATTTAAATAACGCTCCAACAGTGTATATGTATAACCGTATTACAGTATCACCTAAAGTACCACGTTAGAACAATCAAAATAGCGAGCACCAACATGTTGCGATTGGGGCAAATCGCATTCGGTCACAATTTCATAACAAGACGACACAATAAGACACAAATTGCGATTTTTTTAGTTGTGTAACAAACCGATACGCGGTTCACGTGTAATTTTCCAAACGCTTGCTACAGTGAAACATTTGACAGAATTATATCTTTAGTTTAGTTAACACCAATTTCTTTCAGGTTTATTGGATCGAACGACTTATGCTTATTGAAACAATCTTGGTGTTTTTTAGGGAGATCTAAATAACTTTTCCTCAGTGGGAATCGAATGCCTTCACAAAAATAGTATTTATGAATTTTCATTCAAATTTAACAAGCTGCTACTGCAAATGGAAGCTATAAGTAAATAAAAGCTGCATACCCATCTTGAATAGATACATCATTACCTGTTGACAGCAACTGAGAAACAATACAACTAATAAACAAGAATTACAAAGATCATAGAAATAGATCATCATTTTATTTAATGTTGGTGTACACGTAAGTCTATTTAGATTACAATATGGATTTATTATTTCTTGACGAATGGATCAGTGTTTAGATTGAAAAAGGTAAATATTCTTTCTTGCCCGCGTAAGTTATAATTAAAGCGTTTTCAATAAGCGTGTGTACGTAAACTGACAAACACGACTTGAGCATTCACACTGAAAATCTTGCACAGGACGAGAACATAACATAAGGGGCTTGATCGAGTTCTTGAACGCATTGTGGACCTCCGACCATGTTTAAGCTTTATTTTCGTTCAACATATTATATTTCTTAAAACATGATGATCAGGTAAATGCGAAGCCTCGCTAAGATAGATAAATTTCATTGAAAATAAGACATCTTAACCCAACAAACGGAGACGTTTCTCAGAAAATCCACATGAACATTTGTTAGTCACACATGTTGAATTTATATTAAGCATGTCATCGGAGATTTTTCCGAATAAACACGTGTATGACTAACAAACACATTGTTGCGGTCTCGACGTGAGCACGTTTTATATAATGAAAGCAGAATACATCGTATCGAACACGACATTTGTTGATGGCATTTGACCAAATGTCATAATAGTGTCGTCTATCCTATTTAAAATGGGAGATGATCATTTAATTATTACCCTTAGTTAGTATATGAGAGCTCGGCAACTTTAAATTTACACTGGCAAACTCGCTTATCAAATATAATCATACACCCATCGCGCTTGTCTGTTTTCGGATTTCTTGTTTTCTGCAGGGGTGTCGCGGCAAAATGCACGAGAATAAAGACTATGCTGTGGACCGTATATCGCATAAAGCACGTTTTCGTGTCTTTTAAAAGATAGATACTCTTGAATTACCAATATGATGGTAAAACTTTTATTGTTTAGGTCTAATTAAGAATATAATTCAATTTTTTTCATTCTTTATTCACATTTAAGTTCTGATTTTATACCTGCACGTGTTTCGATACATCGATACGAATGTGTTTTGCACCCGACCCGATGGCCCTATAAGTCACCAAAACATAATATTTCAAATAATATACAATAGCACCACATACACTGATACATTTGAATAATATATCACGAATATGAATTATAAAGTATAAACAAAGTTAAACTGCAGTTGTGTCTGCATTATATCGCTCGTATCATCAGTTCGAGGTCCTTTATTCGAGGCAAATTACCATTTGCCTTACATTTAGACACCGAACAAAACCCAACACCAATTAATGAAAATTGAATCACCGAATTGGTAAGTTCGATGTACACAATAGCACTGGTGGTGTTAAACCGGTTAAATTAACCCCAAATATCTCAGATTGAGGTTGGCCCATATTAATACTAAAAACATTTAAGTGTAAAAGAAACAGGGTGATAACATTCTTTTGAGAAAGTTGAAACACTAGAAACCAGATCTGGAAGGATTTTACTTGTCAATCCAGTGATTGATACAGGAGGTAACACTGTTTTTGGTTTGAGTTTGGAGGAGCTTATTTCTGTTATTTATGAAGAGACTTTGATTTAAAGTAGACATCTTCCGGAATGCAGGGTGATGTAATATTGGGAAGAATTTATACGTATTGATATAATAGTGAAAGAAAACGAGTCGGGGAAATGTGTTCACATTGGACATTTTTTTAACTTTAACAAGATAAATCAATTTCAGGTTTTTGAGTTGACCTGCGTTTATATTTTGAGTTTTAAATCTAGTTAATATAAAGCTTTAATGGTTTGCATGAGCATTCCTTTAAAAAAAAATGTACCACGCATCGTAATATGCAACAATAAATGGAAATTAATGTGCAAATTGTGTCTGGTCAATGTCATCGTAGTGTTGTGTGGTAGGGGTTGAAATACATCGAACGTGGCACAAGGTTCGATGTTTTATGAGTCCGAAAGTTTGTCGGAATTTCTTGTATATATTTAAGAATTATGTAATAACATAAAACAGAAACCAGGTTATTAAATGAAAAAAAAAACACCAGTTTTATTAGATTTAAACAATTGTGTCTTTCGACAGTCTGGGAGAAAGAGAAATCATGGTCAGCAATTTGCAATTAATTTCACTTGGTTTTGGTTCTTGACAAAAAATCTTGTATATTAAATAAGATTTTTAAATAAACCCCTACCCCACTACACTACGATGCATCGTGTGATTCTATAAAGTTTCACTAGTAAGTGCTAGACTGCGCTGAAATCGCTACCATGCAGTATTTCATTTAGTTTTGTTTAATATCCGCATCAGCAGTGTGTAGCGGTGCATTAGTAGTGTTACTTTGAGTATTTTATTGTATTTAGAACCACGAGTTGTAGAATGCGATAGCCCTATTGGGATTTGCAAAACGGTTCGTGTTTGATTTTTTCTGAAATTGACAACTTTTATTGCGTTAAGCTTGAGGGCGTTTTTGTCGTAGAATAAAACACACAGTACGCATTGACATTCACGAGCCTTATGAACCTGTTGAACCGGATAGTTTAAATTGTTCCCAAGGCATAGTATCAATAAATTATATAATATCATTTTCCGGAACCACCATGTACCAATGATCAAATACACTATAAATATACTCAAGATAATGGCCTGACAAATACAGCGTTGTTGTGTGCGTAATGCCTGTTGGATAAACGACATATCATTAAACACCAATTATGTGCTAAACATATTTTAGTTATTGTAATATTTTCTATTTGGATCTATTTAGGAAACTTAAATTACACATGATGACTCGAACAATTATGTTAAAAAAATTGCATAAAACGGGTAAGCTCTTAAGCGCATATGTTCCACGCAGGTTATTTTCTGATGTTTTAAGAGAACGTTCTCATCGCTAGCTTGTTTTTTTTTAAATAATTTTAAGCAAATCAATTTACTTCTGTACCTGTTTATTACAGAGCTTTACACAAGATGCTTTGTAAAATAATATATAACTTCTAGATACAATTTAATGTTATTCTCATAGTATACAAAGGGTCAATGTTTTCGCCTTAGGAATTGAAGAAATAGTTATAACCCAGTAACCCTGCAGTATGTACCTGTGCAAATGTTCTAATTCCAATATGGTGTATTGCATGTAACAGCTAAGTGAAACAGTCAATTACATGATTTGGTTTAAAACAGAAGAGTGCTTATGGTCGGATATGATTACTGTTTGTCGTGCTCATCGTCGTCGTCATTTACAGTGACGTCCTTAGTTTTGCATCTTACGGTTCACATGTGAATATTTCATTGTCTGGGGTAATTAAATCGTCTTGACGTGCCAATCGTCTAAACAGATGACAATATCACTAAATTGTTAAATGAAATGCCCTAATTAGTTCGGTTAACGCCCCAAAAAGTAACGTAAGTTGTAGTTGATCATTGAATAAAAGCTGTTACGATAAATACGTGTTAATAAAAAAGCTAAATCTGGCTTAAAAACCACATTTAATTCTGATAAATTGCTGCTGATTGAAATAAGTTGTTTTAAACTAAAGTTAATTCCAGAAAATATTCGTAGGTATTACATAGGCTTGCTGTCCTGTTCCATATGAAATTAAGACCATAAGCGGCAACACTTATGAATTATTTACCACAATACCTCTTAAACCTACGAATTTCTATGGTATGATCCTTTGAAATGAATTTTATCTCCCAACAAGCATTACTTTAAAAATTAATTTTACAAGAAAAATTCATAACTTGACATGAACGGCATGATATTAAAGTAAAACGGGAGCCATTTAATTTAACGCACGTTATGGAAAAGTATTTATTGTTATTGTTATGTGTTCGTTTCTTACGACATGACTTATTACGCTTAAGAAACCACAATACATTCACAACCTTTAACACATATACTTAATAAAAGTTTGAGTAAAAATGTTTGTATTTTTGCATTATTATAATTTTCTAACTCATCATTCGCAGTGCATTATCAAAACATGTCTACCAATGAGTTTGTTTAAATTGTTCAAATATATTTACCATACAAAAACAATGATGTATCGGACATATCCTTAAGTTACATTGCAGTGTATTTTTATTTTTTAGAAATATTAGAGTACATATTATATATCATTAAAATATAGGTATATGTATAGATTAAATTACCACAATGTGAGTAAAACAACTTATACTGATATTTCAACCGTTATCGTATACATGCAAATGATTCTGCTGGAGGTTGTATAAAACTTATAATCAAATTAAAAAAAAACATATACCTGAACAATTAATACTTTATAGTATAATTGTTGTAAAGTGGCTTAAGTTATGATTTATCTAAACCCGGAACAAGATAAACCGAGTCCCTCTAATTATAGACCGATTTCATTTTCTAGCAGCGTATGTAAATCTTTCACAAGTATGTGGTGAATAAATGCCATGTTTGGTACATTGTATTTAGGCGTTAGTTGTATTTGAGCACCTTTGAAATTGGATGTTTTGAAAAAGCGAAGGACTAGTGATTACATAGTTCGTCAAAAACGTTTATCATAAAAAAACATTAAAGTGATATTATGGGCATCTAGCAGTGTATAGGTGTCTATCGCAAACGTTGTTTTGGTTTGGTGTTTTCACTTCATATACACTTACATTTGTTAATGAAACATCAACATACTAAAACAATATCCCGGAAAAAGAAAAATAATGCATTTGAATATAAACCGCACTTTCTTTTGACAACTGATCATGCATGTACGATGTGAACCTAAATTTAGTTTTAGTGCAGATTCGTTCATACGACACAAAGACACAATTTTATTTTACGGATCATTTCGGCTTACAGGACTGGGTGAGTCACGTAAGAATATCGAATATATAATAAATCTTTATAAACAACTGGTAGCATGATGAGTTGCAGATACAATGTGATTGGTCAGTAACCACATTTTAACTAAATCGTTTGACCTGTTAATTATTTTCAGCTCAATTCAACAGTGAAAAATGCCCATAATATCACTTTAAGCTATAACGTTCTCGGATCCTGAAAGACATATTTTACTGTCTGGAAATATTTGGTCAACGACTAAAAGTGTCCATTTCTGTCGGCTATTGAGGAGGATGTCAGGAGGACCCAAAAGTGTATATTACAGGTTCCATAATATCTGCTGTTATTGAATCCAATTTACGTGGGGAAGCATTTGATAACAGAAACCATACGTTTGTTCCTCACATTAAGCAACTGGAAACTGCATTTATTCCATAACTTAATAAATTGACGATTCTTTCGAAAACTTAGAGGGGTTTAGATGCTTAAACTTTGTTACAATTATTGAGAGCTCTTAATCGCTTAGCCTTCTTTCTGCTTTATTTTGAAGTAAGACATGGGGCTCATATAGCTTATACTGTGGTTTCTTTAAAATTAAAATTCGTATTTAGTTATGCTGAGCATTGGCATGAAAATGACACTTTTACAAAACATCGTTGTTCAACATGTTCATCTACAGAAAAAATTATTAATTTTAGTTGATTTTCAGTTTGAAGAAGATTTGGTAAGAATATAAACAATGAGCACTTTACGCTTATGTAATTCTTGTCGTTGTTAAGAAACATCCTGGAACATAAAAAAGAGATTTTTAAATTTACTTATGGTAAAGTTGAGTTTAGGTTTTCAAAATAGGTTCTATTCAGCTACATATTGTAGTTGCGTTGTAGTACAACTGAACTACATCTTGATAAGCAACATCTCATTTTACATGGTAATCACGTAAGCATATTTAAACAACACCTTCAGTACCCGATAAATACATGTTTTTTTCATGAAAATAAACCAACACACCATTTTGCTCGCACAATTATAAAGTTTGCCAGCTAACTGAAACAGATGCATACATAACATACCGTAGATGAAAGTGTATCTTGTCATACTGAAGAAAAGTGAAGAAGAACATTTGCATTGGTGTGGTTTATTTAACTTGTAATAAAACAAAATTATAATATAAAAAATGCAAAGTTATTAAGTTAATGCTATTTAAACTGATGTGACATGATCAGAGCCTTCCATTCTTTGGGTGATTCACATGTTTTGTTGTTAGACTGCTGTATAAGCTTTTCAGATTTGGAAGAAACAACACGAGCAACCTAAAAGAGGAACATTCGTTCATTGTTATCACAGAGCCGAAGACATACACCTGTGTGAGATATTTTGTGCAATTTGATGCTGATTAAGAGCATATACTGTGATTTTCTTCAACTTGCAAAATGCATTCTTTGTGTACAAATGCAACATGAAAGTGTATACTTGATGAAATAAGCTAATAAATATGTTCTGTTTTAAACATTAATCTCTTTTGCCTAACATGTGGGTTTGTAATGAGTGAATGTATAATCGCCTATTTAATAAATGTAATGAATATTAAATATTACGTATTTATATATTTTTCTTTCAAAATGAAAATATACGCTGTCCATATTTTTTATAGAGAAACGATGGTGAAATACTAACTAACAAATCAGAAAAAAATCAGTAGAATTATTTATTCAATAAAATCCTTATTGCTCTACAAAACAATAATAAAACGCATTAATTGTTTTGAAATCCCACCATCATTAGAAGATAATAAACGTGACGGTTACACTGGGTATTAGAAGGCCTTAATCACAAAACATATGCGTGTGAGATAAGAAATAAAAATAACTTTACATCATTAAAACATGTTTAAAGAAGATATGTTTGTGAAACACTATGACCCCCCATATATTTAACATTTGACCTTGAAGGATGATATTGACATTGACCTTTCACCACTCAAAATGTGCAGCTCCATGAGAAACACATGCATACCAAACATCAAGTTGCTATCCTTAATATTGCAAAAGTTATGGCCAATGTTAAAGTTTGAACAAACCCACAAACCAACAAACAGACAGGGCAAAACAATATGTCCCCCAGTATAGACTGGGGACATAAAAGGTCTAAAAAGTTAGATAGTAGCTTTGTCACTTGTCTTCACGAATAAGTTTTGATTTAGTGCTTACTTGTTGTCAAAAAGTGATAAATACTCAGATTGGAATTGCTGCCCTATAAGTATTTGAATTTGTATCATTTGATACTTACTATACATGCTAGTTTGATACAATTGATCGTATATTGCAGATTACAACAAGGTTAAACCACGATACTGAATACGAGCATCTAATCATGTATTTCAAAATTTATCTTATTGTTTTAACGGAATATGCTGTGTGTGTTATTTTTTGCAGCTGATGGTTCGTTAAGAAATGTTAAAACGACTGTATATCTGTCGAAAGCTGTGTGTAATCCATTTTACTCGTATACGTAGGTCAATGCTAACGCATCTTCTGTACATACAAAAAACATATATATCTTAAGGTTGTTAAGCATTTCTAAAAATGTATTGAATATAATTTAAACGGAATGATTTGACCGTTGATATGATGTGTTACCCATATGTTCGGACATCAACCACTCCATTGCAATATACAGATGACCTGTTCAAAATATAATTGTGTATAACGTTTTAAACAAACAGCATGTTTAGTTGTAATAAAATCCTTTTGAATGTAAGTACGGAGCCATACACATAGTGAATACGTTAGCAGATAGATGTAGCTTTGTAGAGCATAGTGTACATGACTTACGTATATGATGAACATGAATTAATACCACTCAATATCTCTTTTGCAATTTTTGCCATTCAACCATGTATTGATATAAGGTTTAAGATTAATATGACATCGAATCAAAAACAAAGGGCTGGTATTGTTTGCATTTTGTATTGAATTTAAACACACGCTTACGGTGTAAACAGCTTTCAGAACCTTGTGCGCAATAAATATATATACAATTTTCTGAGCAAAAATAATTTAGATAATGTAACTTTCCCAAACTGTTGCGTTAACCTAATTCAGAAAAATTAAAAATGTCACTTTGAATTATTCTTGGTAACGTAGTTCTTTGCTATTATTGTTGTACTAGCGGATGAGGACTTGTTTGTCTGATGAGCAATAGTCATACAATAACGTATTGTTTGAAACTAAAAGTACCATTACATGGATTCAGTTCTTTGTCCAAGCACATTGTAAATGCGTACGATTCCTTCTGTATTTGCATATATGCAGTTTTTCTATGTCATTTGACATAGAAATATGCCTTATTTATTTCAACGCAATTCGTTATTAGAAAGGCTAATGTCTTAGAGAAAAGGAAGCCGAAGTAGATAACAAGCTAACTCCATATAAAGATTTTTTTTTCAAGAACACTTACGATTAAGAACATAGTTTTGGAATACATTTTTTGTTTTGATAAAAAAGTTTTTGAAAACATATATTCATTAGCCGTTTAAATATAATGGTTCACTATAGTCATGAGGAATTGCAATATGTTTCATAATGTTATAGAATGTCATGGTTGAAAAAAATATGCGTCAGTTTAAACGTAGTAGGATAAAAAAAAAACGTTTTAAGATAATATGGGGATTCCAGAACACCTCATTTTACTTTGTTAAGATTGTCAAAAAACGCAATTTAGGAAGCATGGTTGACTTATGCCTTTATACATTCCAGATTGTATACCTTGGTAAATTTTTTGTAAAACTATTGTTTTTTATTAATTAAGAGTTGATATTTTACGGGCACTGGAAAGTAAACAATAAAGTCGATTGGACAAAGACGTTCACAGAAAACCCGGTATTTTAAATATATGTCGATTAAGCATAGTCGAATAATATTCACGTTAATGAATAAAAAGTCAGATCATCTACATTTGTTTTCTGTTCATGTAAGTCGTAGCGTATAACTGGCAGTTGTTCTGATGATGAAACGAATCTCTTGTCTGTAGAATATATTCCCAAATTGATCATGAGTGTACTTCTGTTAACGATACAGTGTTCTAAGAGCAAACCAATATTTTAATATAAAATCTAGCATAATAGGTAATATTTAGCTTAACGGAATGTTTACAATTCGAATGCTCTTTTGCGCATGCACTTTCATTATTACTCAATTTTACTGACATGGAAAATTGTCATTTGATTAACATAAAGAACCGGGTCTGTTTTGTTCAAGACGACTTAACCAACCATGTATAAACACTTCCTCGAAATTTAGTGGTGTTGAATATCGCCACTGTGCATATTTCTGTGTATATTGTAATCATTTTTTTTTAAATGCTCACCTCGGCTTAATTCAATAAATAGGTTTTCGTATTAGATGCGAGTTCAATCAATTGAAGCATAATTCATTACGTTCACTGTGGATGCCAGGTCGTTATGAACGAGCTATTTACATACATAAACGAAATACAAAATACATAAAAGTAACAAAAAACCCAATAATCAAAAGCAAATATATTACTTTTTAAAGTGTATGCAATCGCGTATGAAAGAATGCACAATTACATATTAAATTTAACAGATCAATTCAGGGTAAAAATGAATAATACGTAACGATACTTTTGTAACGTAGCGTGAAATCAAATCGATTAAAAACAGAGTACTGTCATTTTTTATTAAAAGTTATCTTCAAACTATTATTACGGCTTAGAAAGATTGTCAACGTGTAAATACAATCATCGCATTGAAATTACAAAAAGTTACGATATTTGAGGTTTGTATAGCCTGTGGATGTTACTTCGCAGTTAATAAAGCCTTATGACATACGTGCTAACTGAAATTCCCACAGGTTCTGACTGTCAACACGGTGCAAGCAACTTTAGCGTTTCATGAATTCTGAATTGCATGCTATCACATGCGTAAGCTCGTTATTTATAGTTTATTTGAATTGTATTTGCGTCTCCATGGAGGCGCTATGTCGATATGTGCTGAGAGGGGTTCCTGCATAGAAATGAGTGTAAATAATGTTCATACCATGTTTATGCAATTGCTCGGTAACGCATTATAAACGAAATCATAAGAGAAACACATATTAGACTGATACATTTTATTTTATTTAAGAAAAAACTACACTGGTAAATTGTCTTTCGATAATAGAATTCTTCACAGACATGGCATATCACATGTTTACAATGTTTTTTTGATGACTGATTTCGCGTTTTGTCTGCACTAGTCAGAACCAAATTTGCAACACACATGCAATTTAAATATACATGAATGTGATGCAACTCTTTAATTATAAATGAATATGAAGCAACTCTCAAGCACAGACACACGAATTGAAATGCAGCGTACAATTCCTAACTAAATATTGCGAATATGTGCTATTAGTCTATACGCCGTGTTTAGTTTATTTCATTCTTTAGTTTCTAGCCGGATTATATTTCTGATCAATCAGTATTTAATGAATATTATGGTCAGGTATTACTTTCCTAATTAATTGCGAGGTACAGGGTCGGGCCGAGATAGGAAGTTAATTATTCAATCCAATACACGCAGGGATTACTCAACAGAACGATGTAGTAAGTCATGTATTCTAATAAATGTATAGTTTTGCTAAAAATATACTTCTTTTCAGATCGGAAAGAAAATAAAACGGTTTATTATATGGTATGTGCCAATAACCACGTTTACGATAAAATGTGTACACATGAATATAGTTTTATGTCAATTAAAATACAACATCGGAAATTAAGTCTTAGCGCCATGGATCTATCTGTATTTTACTGACCTACAATTATGCTTGGAATGCTGCCCATTAACTCAAGTGGCCTTTTTTCTAATGACATTGATGGCCGTTATCGGATATTTTAAATAGCTTTATGAGAAATATCAAGGCAGTTCAACGATAGAGATGACAACATATATCTAGTATTGGAGCTTTTGTATCGTTAAGCAATCGGTTTTCTCTAGCGATGCTGAATAAATCATTGAAGAAGCCAAAATAAAGCAACAAAGCATTGAAGTTTACGAAATACAATACTGTTTTCGCGTACTTACATCTCGTCTCGTTCAATTAACAACAGACGAGCTAACCGAAAATCTTATTTCGAACAATTATTCATAAAAGGTTATAATGCCTTCAATGTGTAATGGTAAAGAGACGACTAGCCTGAGGTGTGACACAAAAAGCTGCATTTTAATAACCTTTACATTAATTATAAAGGACATGTAGTTATCTAAATCTAATGAGTCACACTTTCTGACGTTTGGGTTACAATTTGTGCGCAAATATCCAGACATATTTGCTGTACGCTATTCTGAACCTGCAATATTTGATATTTGCCCTATAAGTATGACCTTGACTTCGAATAAACCACCCATCTATTTTTGTGTGTACCTGTTTCAGTTTAATAATTATGATTTATATATGTGTAACACATGCGTTTGTGCTGTTATATCATTATCATATAATACTTTGTTAAGTTAGATCTTAGAAATATCTATTTTGCGGTACAACATTGTGACCTTTGACCAAAAATAAAATATCTGCTTGATCTTGAAGATAAAAATGTTTATAATACAAAAATATAATTTAAGCATATGGTAACACAACTATGAAGAGTTATTAAAATGTAAATTGAAACATCAAACGATGTATAGGCAATGTTTTCATGGCCAGCCATTGTGAATTATTTCCATGTATTAAGCATTGTAGTTTTGTTAAGAATAAATCAATTACATGTTTGGTTGAATATTTTGAGCTACAAAAAATACTTATTTTAAAAATCGTGTTATTATGGTACATAATTCAATAAATAGGCACATTTGTTGTTATATGCGTACCTCAATTATATTTTTAAATGCTCAATGATGACACTTTATATCATTAAGTTTCTATGTACATACATGGTGAAGATTCATTATATGTAAAACATGTTGTTTTTTCCATTTATAAGCACGGTCATGGTGAGCTGCTATGATTGTATTATGACCGACATGGGTCGTCAATATATACATAATGAACACTCTAGGGGTAATATTAATTGTAAATCTTATTAAAGTTGGTCAGAACTTGTATGTAAATGGGTATAAACTCGATCACATGAGCTCAAACGTTATTGAAAAGCATTTTAATACTCTTGAAGTAACATTGTAGTCCAGCCGTCTTGAAACGTGGTCAGATAAATTTTTTCTTGATATCACAGCCGAATTGAAAATAGTTATTGTGTGGTAACACATATGGCAGGTATATAGTAGTGTAGTCTTGTTAATACGTTGAAAGTCACGTTTGACTCGCCATCATTGAATTAGCTCAGAAACATTGGCCTCATATTACGATTCATTTTGTTTATTTAAAGAATAATTACTTAAAAACACACCATCCACAGTTAGATCTTAATGCAGTGGGGTTTCGTAAATTGAAATGGTTCATGCTTTAATGTTGTATTTGCTGAGTATGTGTCCATGATGACAATGCGGGTGGTGAATATGATGAGTATGAGGAGAAGAAGACGGATAATACTGATGAGGATGGAGCGGTTATGAAAACCCTTCTTATATTCTACTGCTATTTCAATTTTCTTAACATAATATCATGACCAAAATAATAAAATTTCTAGACAATCATATTGGAAACAAGGAAACGAGAATTGTTTAAAGTGAATCTTCTTGGAACGTTAACCCTGTATACATGATATGTCAGGTATATAGATCAATCTCTTAATCTGACCTAACTATACATAGATGAGCTTGCCTACATGTCTGAAGCAGAAAATCTTATCAGTAACAATAGAATGTCGCCCTAATAAAGCCCCACCCACCTATCCCAAGGGCTTTACATGTTCTAAATGGGCGTATTATTAGAGTCAAACTAATGGCAATAGTTTATGTAAACCAGCATAAAAACGCACGTATTTCTACTATGTAGCCAATTATGCAAACACTGAAGTCAAATATTAACGTTAAACATGTATTTTAATTTACTTTTGAGTCAAATAAACGCATTTATTAAGCAGGGGCTTGTATTTAATGGGACATTTATGACTGAATAAACGACATGTTTTCTGTGTATTATTTGTATTTATGATTAAAATCGTATTATTATATATAAAGATATTTTATTTTAGGCAGCTTTCATTGTTTATGCTGTTGTGCATGGGGTAGGGGTATTTTTTCTGTAATCTTGTGAACTCAACCTTCTAAGAATAGTATAATTCCTTCAGGTTAATGACTTAAGGCAAATAGCCCTCTTGGTTCATCATCATACGTTCCGGAAGATGCTGCCACTTCACATTCATTTACGTTCGCTTCGTTATCGAAAGTTAGTGTTTCGGTTTTATTGTATCTCTATTTCAGTAGTTTATACGTCAACGATCAGGTTTATGTAACAGCCTTGCAAATTTGTTTTCACAGCTAATAATGTCAGCCACATGACAAGAGCTGTTCGTGTTGTTTATTGAATGTATTGTTTGCCCAAAGTACAAATGTATATTTACCAAGGACACACCTGTTTGTCGCTGTTTGTGCAAACAATGTGCAGAACTATTTACAGACATTTATAAATATAATTAAGACTATATTAACTTGTCAATACCAGATACAAATAATAATAAACAGATACATATTTCCATCAAGAATACGTGCACACAATACATATGTCATATTACATTTTCATAGTGTCTTGTTAATTAATGATCTGTTTGGTTCTTCAATGCGCTAGTCAGACCTGAACTAGTAAAATACAAGCCGTTTAAAATGTCAACGTATGTCTGGCAACACTCAAGGAAAGAACAATTTATTAAAGTTCAGCGGAAGATAAAGATTCTTTGCTGAAAATTGCGTGTATTTATTATAAGTGTATATGTTGTTGTAACTTTGATTAAAACATGCCAGTTGAATAACATACGTTTATCTTATTTTGCATATATTGTTGGTAATTAAGTATATATCAAACATAATAGTCATAAATAACTGCATTACGTAAATATAAGGTACAGTTAGAGCAAGGTTATCATCAGACCATTAACACTCTAAGGTATTAGCGACAGAACATTATTCGAATATATTTCTAGTTGTGTTAAATATATATTGTTTTATAAAAAAAATGAAAAAGAACTTTACAAGATCTTATAAAAATCAAACTGATCATCATATTTTAAAGGCAGATGAGCGACGTGTATGCATACACATAATTTACATTTATGTACGCAAAGCACCCTCAAAATAGAACGGTATGTCTAAACTTACCAAGAACAACATTACATTACATTTCTGATTATTTCTCAGTATTTTTTTGATTAAGCACTTCATAAAATATTAAAATTTAAAACGTTTGAAAACTTTATTTCTATTGAAACTTTGCCGACTATGACGTAACCGAATGTTACATCATCTTTGCATACAGCTTTCATTTACAAACAAAATAATAGATTAAAATTACACAATAAAAATAATCTGGCTTGAGAAACAGGTCAATATGTCCATATTTCACATACTTTCGTTTTTTCGTACTGTATGTACTCCTTTATATGAGTTTGAAATAAAATATATAAAAAAACACAACAGAACAGTCTGTTCATACATTATTCTTAACTTTTCAAGGGTTTCTCTTCGGATTATGGTATATAAAACTATTTCGGATAAAATGTAAAATAAATGTTGAATACAACTTCAGTCTTTAGAATATCACTTAATGAATAATGATTTAATATCAAATAACGTTTCAACATCCCACTGTTTGAAAGGAGAATATTGCATTAAACAAAGTTGTCTGTCTGTATCAGAACATAAGGTATATGTCAAGGCCTGTATCAATTACCAAAATAAAAAGGGATGTCAGTGTGTAACTCCAACAATTCTGAAAATACTGATAAATAAATAACAACATTGTCGAAGCCGACGCGTCACGCATTAATATGTACCATAACTGAAAAGCCAAAAAAAAATAAATTAACATCATCCTAACAGGACTTAATACTGTGTGTTATTGAATTTTCTTTGCAAACAAAAACATCACTATTGAAGATTTATTGTTGTCGAAATGTCTTTGTTATGACAAAATTATACAATATTTAACAACCAACTTTTTGTATCATATTCATAACATTTAATTTCTAAAATTTGATATGTATTAATTTTTAAACTAGAACGCAATGCATTTTTTATACCATAACAAATAAAGATGCACCATACTTCTGTTCTGTTTAATCTACTTTCACACTGTATTTTCTCCATCGCGTAGAGGTATTACTGTACTTCAATGGTATAGTGTGATGCTTGATATTATGCTACTCAACTTTCGAGGCCTTCTTTTTTATGATATGGACTGATATAATTGCCTATTTAAAATATATTTGTATGACGTAAATATAAGACAAGAAAGCATTGATGTTAAAAAAATGCAACATCGTGTTTGCATAATAATTCCGATAGTAAACAATAACATACAGCTGCTTTGGGTTTGAGCTATCTTGAAACGTTATGGGCCTCAAAATTTTTCAAAGGCGTGTTTGACAGTGAATTTAAAATGAATGTCTGGAAATTAAAAAAAGGAATCATTGAACTATGCGAGGTCTTGAATATGTTAAATGTTGTCAATGAAGCTTTCGCTTAATCATCTTAGCATTGCGAATATAAACCTGTCGAACGGGGACCGCAGTGATTTTTGCGTGCATGGGGCAATGATGTAAGTGTTGTCTATGGGTGGTAATAGTTTGTATAGATATTACTCTTTAAAGTTAGTGATGTATCTAAAGAAAAGACAAACTATGAGCGAAAAGGGTCTTAGAAATGTCTGATACGCCTAACAAAAACATCGCACTATTGCTTACGGCCTTTGAAGACGGAAATACGACAACATAGACGATAAAAAAAGTATTAATCTGTCTAAGCTTAAAAACGTTTAAAATCTTTAAATGATGACAAGTTGGCTTTCGAAATATAGACTTTATAGCAGGAACAAAAGCGCCAAGGGGACAAAACTCTTTATTTAAACTGTACTTCAACTTTGTAAAAGGACTGCTTGTTTACTAGAAGCAATGCATAGTAAAGTTTGTCATTGACATATGTTTCTAAACGCTGTCAGAAATGTATTGCTTTAAGTTATTTATGTATAACACAATTACTACTTAAATTGGTTCCACATGCCAACTGAACATCAACATACATTCCATTAAATAGACCCGCTGCAATGCTCAACTGCACTTATCAAAATCGGTCAATGAGTGAAGATAAATAGAGAAGAAAAATATTTTTATTCTAACGAATTCCCACAACCACTTAATTATCATGCTGTTCACCCAAAACATTTACAGACTAAATAATCCACAGATTTACATGCTTGATTGTGTGAAGCAAATAATCTAACCAGTTACCGAAAAGAATATTTCAAAATTAAAACCCCCAAAGGCTTTTCATGTTTATATAATGCGTGTTTATTAGACACAACATGATGGAATTATTTTTTAATACCACTGTAAAATAACGAAATTTGTTTGACTGCTTAACTAATTATGCAACGGCTGTGAAAATACTGACTTTAAACATGTATTTGCATCTTGAGTAAAGACAAATAATCGCATGTATTGGGCATGGATGTTTCATGTTCTTTATGTTTTAAACAAAAGAGTGTGGAAATGATTTAAAATAAACGGTGTATTTTCGAACTGTTTACTTTCCCCCACTGTTATGACCATGACCCATGTTATTATTTACAGGTGAATTATACAATTGATGTCAGCATTCCTTAAGATGCTGCCTTTTCAAATTAATGTCACAATGTCCTTATAAGAAATTCTAGTACTTCTGGTTCATTATGGGAATTAGTGTCTCTTACATAAGTCAAACGTCAACAGTCGGGTTAATGTAAATGAATCGTTAATTGTTTTAACGGAGTATAGGGAAAGTCCAAATGTCAGTCACTAAAAAGCTGTTCGTGTTGTTTGTATATGCATAATTGTGATTTTGACTTTTAAACGTTAACTGAACTTTTTCAGTTTATTTTTTGTCCGACTCGTTTATCGAATGTGGTATGCTTCCGGCATGTCTTAAACAACAACATGAACAAACAAGATGTGTTTGTGAAACACTATGTCTCCAATATATTTGACCTTTGACCTTGAAGGATGACCTTGACCTTTCGCCACTAAAAATGTGCAGCTCCATTAGATACACATGCATGCCAAATATCAAGTTGCCATCTTTAATATTGCAAAAGTTATGGCCAATGCTAAAGTTTGACGCAAACAAACCAACAAACCAATAGACAGGGCAAAAACAAAATGTCCCCCAGTATAGACTGGGGGACATAAAAAAATTCACAGTTTCAGTTTCCCGGGAAATGATTTTTATCCCACTTTTACAGCGAAATCGGTTGATTAAAGCCCCGTTTATTAAATTTCATCTATAATCAACGGCAAGGCTATCATCAATGGCACGAAATGACGTCATCAACTGCGAAACCGTGACTACTTTTTCCCACGCACCTCGTCACCTGTGTTTGCCAAGTGCATCAATAATAAAAACAATCTCAAATGTTTGTCAATCTTAATGACCTTAAAACAAAGGAAAGTAGCAAAAAAACGTGTTTTTTTTGTCATTTATTTTTATTAAAACCTCAAGTATTAGGTAAATCTAACACTATGCAAATAGGTTCTGTTGTTGTTGCTCCTCTTTGAAGAAGTCAGTGCGAGTTGCTCCCCTTTGACCGTAGAAAACAATCGTCTGGACCAAGAAATCCTGTGTTAATTTACAAGCTGTACTCGGATATGCATCCATCTGATTTTTCTTCCAAGCATCTTTTCTACCTGGCAATACGCACAAATGACACTGCATCCCGGTGATTCTTGCGTCAACAATTGGGTGTCAACAAGTTAGGTCAGATGCTGAAGGCCATGGCAAAAGACGCCGGCTTTCTCAAGCACAAGAGAATAACGAACCACTCAGTTCGCAAATTCCTGGTCCAAAAATTTCGAAATACAAATATCAACCCACTGAAACCATGGCAATAACAGGGCACAAAAATGTCCAGTCCTTAACCAATTATTCCAACATATCTGTTGAACAGCTGCAAAAGTGTTCATTCTTGCTCAGTCCAGTAAATGTAACAATCCAACAGTTCCTCTTGTACACCTCCACGCACCGTAACTATGGCCGAAATGCAGCCTAGACAACCACTGTCTACCGTCGAACAAGTTGATCTTCATGTTCGCCCCACCCAGTCACTTCACGGTTCACCAGCGTTCGCACAACTTTGCCTCACAATTCTTTGGTGCCACTTTCAACATTCAAAATGTTAATGTATATAATGAGCTTAAATCCAAGTAATCTTTGTTATTTCGTCACGAAATAACCACATATTATAACAAAGAAGCAAATAATGTGCACCTCGTGATCGACTCGATAGTTTGATATCGAAAGTGAATTGTGTGTGGTGTTAGGCTACGTTGTAAACAAATGTAGTTCCTTGTATATAACAACTTAATGTCATATTGATATCATAAAACTTAAAGATTTGCAATTCAATATGATTAAAATTGTAATTAATAACGCTCGACACTTTGTTACAGAACGATATTCTGATTTAAAAAAATGATTATTTGATCAGCGGTTATTTTTGGAACGCGGAGTAATACACTGACCTTGGTTACACTACAGTCATTATCAAAGTACGACAAACACTCGTGAAAACTTATTTTGTTTAAATAAAAAAAGTTTACTGAATAAAAAGTGGGATAAATAGAATAATAGGTCAGTGTTGATTATAGATCAGGTTTATCATGCTCGCCACGAAAACGAAAAAGCACTCGCCAAGGCTCGTGCTTTTTGTTTTCTAAGCCTCGCATGATAAACCTGATCTATAATCAACACTAACCTATTATTCTCTATATAGGACGTAATATAATTGACATAAACTGAGAAGCCAATGGTTTACATTGTTCGTAACTATTTTTTATATTTTATCCCACTTTTACAGCGAAATCGGTTGATTAAAGCCCCGTTGATTAAATTTCATCTATAATCAACGGCAAGGCTATAATCAATGGCACGAAATGACGTCATCAACTGCCGAACCGGGACTACTTTTTCCCACGCACCTCGTCACCTGTTTTTGCCAAGTGCATCAATAATAAAAACAATCTCAAATGTTTGTCAATCTTAATGACCTTAAAACAAAGGAAAGTAGCAAAAACGAGTTTTTTGTCATTTATTGTCATTAAAACCTAGTATTAGGTAAAATTAACACTATGCAAATAGGTTCTGTTGTTGTTGCTCCCCTTTGAAGAAGTCAGTTTGAGTTGCTCCCCTTTGACCGTAGAAAACAATCGTCTGGACCAAGAAATCCTGTGTTCATTTACAAGCTGTACTCGGATATGCGTCCATCTGATTTTTCTTCAAAGCATCTTTTCTACCTGGCAATACGCACAAATGACACTGCATCCCGGTGATTCTTGCGTCAACAATTGGGTGTCAACAAGTTAGGTCAGATGCTGAAGGCCATGGCAAAAGACGCCGGCTTTCTCAAGCACAAGAGAATAACGAACCACTCAGTTCGCAAATTACTGGTCCAAAAACTTCGAAATGCAAACATTCTACCCACTGAAACCATGGCCATAACAGGGCACAAAAATGTCCAGTCCATAACCAATTATTCCAACATATCTGTTGAACAGCAGCAAAAGTGATCATTCTTGCTCAGTCCAGTAAATGTTACAATCCAACAGATTCCTCTTGTTCACCTTCATGCACCGAAACTATGGCCGAAATGCAGCCTAGACAACCACTGTCTACCGTCGAACAAGTTGATCTTCATGTTCGCCCCACCCAGTCACTTCACCAGCAAATGTCTTTCTCTAGTTCAAACAACTTTGCCTCACAATTCTTTGGTGCCACTTTCAACATTCAAAATGTTAATGTATATAATTAGCTTAAATCCAAGTAATCTTTGTTATTTCGTCACGAAATAACCACATATTATAACAAAGAAGCAAATATTGTGCACCTCGTGATCGACTCGATAGTTTGATATCGAAAGTGAATTGTGTGTGGTGTTAGGCTACGTTGTAAACAAATGTAGTTCCTTGTATATAACAACTTAATGTCATATTGATATCATAAAACTTAAAGATTTGCTATTCAATATGATTAAAATTGTAATTAATAACGCTCGACACTTTGTTACAGAACGATATTCTGATTTAAAAAAATGATTATTTGATCAGCGGTTATTTTTGGAACGCGGAGTAATACACTGACCTTGGTTACACTACAGTCATTATCAAAGTACGACAAACACTCATGAAAACTTATTTTGTTTAAATAAAAAAAGTTTACTGAATAAAAAGTGGGATAAATAGAATAATAGGTTAGTGTTGATTATAGATCAGGTTTATCATGCTCGGCACGAATACGAAAAAGCACTCGCCAAGGCTCGTGCTTTTTGTTTTCTAAGCCTCGCATGATAAACCTGATCTATAATCAACACTAACCTATTATTCTCTATATAGGACGTAATATAATTGACATAAACTGAGAAGCCAATGGTTTACATTGTTCGTAACTATTTTTTATATTTTATCCCACTTTTACAGCGAAATCGGTTGATTAAAGCCCCGTTGATTAAATTTCATCTATAATCAACGGCAAGGCTATAATCAATGGCACGAAATGACGTCATCAACTGCCGAACCGGGACTACTTTTTCCCACGCACCTCGTCACCTGTTTTTGCCAAGTGCATCAATAATAAAAACAATCTCAAATGTTTGTCAATCTTAATGACCTTAAAACAAAGGAAAGTAGCAAAAACGAGTTTTTTGTCATTTATTGTCATTAAAACCTAGTATTAGGTAAAATTAACACTATGCAAATAGGTTCTGTTGTTGTTGCTCCCCTTTGAAGAAGTCAGTTTGAGTTGCTCCCCTTTGACCGTAGAAAACAATCGTCTGGACCAAGAAATCCTGTGTTCATTTACAAGCTGTACTCGGATATGCGTCCATCTGATTTTTCTTCAAAGCATCTTTTCTACCTGGCAATACGCACAAATGACACTGCATCCCGGTGATTCTTGCGTCAACAATTGGGTGTCAACAAGTTAGGTCAGATGCTGAAGGCCATGGCAAAAGACGCCGGCTTTCTCAAGCACAAGAGAATAACGAACCACTCAGTTCGCAAATTACTGGTCCAAAAACTTCGAAATGCAAACATTCTACCCACTGAAACCATGGCCATAACAGGGCACAAAAATGTCCAGTCCATAACCAATTATTCCAACATATCTGTTGAACAGCAGCAAAAGTGATCATTCTTGCTCAGTCCAGTAAATGTTACAATCCAACAGATTCCTCTTGTTCACCTTCATGCACCGAAACTATGGCCGAAATGCAGCCTAGACAACCACTGTCTACCGTCGAACAAGTTGATCTTCATGTTCGCCCCACCCAGTCACTTCACCAGCAAATGTCTTTCTCTAGTTCAAACAACTTTGCCTCACAATTCTTTGGTGCCACTTTCAACATTCAAAATGTTAATGTATATAATTAGCTTAAATCCAAGTAATCTTTGTTATTTCGTCACGAAATAACCACATATTATAACAAAGAAGCAAATATTGTGCACCTCGTGATCGACTCGATAGTTTGATATCGAAAGTGAATTGTGTGTGGTGTTAGGCTACGTTGTAAACAAATGTAGTTCCTTGTATATAACAACTTAATGTCATATTGATATCATAAAACTTAAAGATTTGCTATTCAATATGATTAAAATTGTAATTAATAACGCTCGACACTATGTTACAGAACGATATTCTGATTTAAAAAAATGATTATTTGATCAGCGGTTATTTTTGGAACGCGGAGTAATACACTGACCTTGGTTACACTACAGTCATTATCAAAGTACGACAAACACTCATGAAAACTTATTTTGTTTAAATAAAAAAAGTTTACTGAATAAAAAGTGGGATAAATAGAATAATAGGTTAGTGTTGATTATAGATCAGGTTTATCATGCTCGGCACGAATACGAAAAAGCACTCGCCAAGGCTCGTGCTTTTTGTTTTCTAAGCCTCGCATGATACACCTGATCTATAATCAACACTAACCTATTATTCTCTATGTCTTCTCAGTTATTTGCTTCTTAACAAAAACATTATACAATACTATTTTTCATGGAGCCCATGCAAAGGCGTATGCTATATGTATGTTCATCCCATGCTTCAGAGATTTTCATTTTTAAGTTTTAAGACCAAAAATATGTTGTTTTTTTCCATTACAAACTTCAGATAAAGATGGTAGGGTTGGGCGGCCAAAGGTGTTGGAAGTTTCCAGCCTAACAGTCCCAGTTAATTGTTAATGCAAACAACGTTTTGCGCATGCGTCACGGTTGCCAAGCAGGACTTTTTTCATGCACAATTATGTATGCAACCCGTATGGAAAATGATGCAACGTGTTCATAATCGGTTGTGTGGGTTGTTAGTCCTCCAAATGAGGTATTGGCTCATTTAACGTTAAATTTGGCTTTTTTTTATTCCAGCAAAAGTTTTATGTTATCACTTTTGTTGTTTTCGACATACTAATTCGCAGAATTGGAAATAAAGAATAAACAGTATGTTAAAATAAGTTAAATATTTCTCACCTTAAATTAAATTTTTCTGATAACTGATTTTTGTTCTATGTTTGGATGATAATTAAATGAATTTGATTAAGAATTGAAATCTTGCACCTTTAAATATGTTCTTAAATTTCCTTACATTTTTTCCGGCAGCTGTTTTCGTTCAACAATTTGAATCACACAAAATAAACAAAACCAAGTTAATCTTTGGTTAATTTTTCGCTAAATATGATTTAAACATAGCAGCTTGATCATGTAAATGGTCCTTGCAACAAAATTGACAACTTCATTCTAGCTGACAAGTAGGTATAAAAATTCCGTTAACGATTGCTACTCCATTCGGCTGAGAGAATTTGTAGCTAGGATTCGGACTAGTGTTACTTAATATTCGGTCGACCTTAAGCTAAGAGTAGATAATGGTAAGAGTGTTTACCGTAGGCAGAGACAGACCATCTCAAAACGATTACTTACCAGTTTGTCATAAGCTAAGCTAGCAATACTTCCAGAAAATAATATATATTTTTTTATATAGTTATCTCATGTATTGTATTTAAGAGTGACATTTTGAAAACGAAATGCTGATACTACATATAAAGCCCCACTAGCGTGTACTCGTGCAATCTTATGAAAATGTTACACTATATTGTGTATCAATGCCCGGAAAGCAACAAATCACACGTTATTTCCCACTATAATAAGGGTTTCACCTACAAAAAACTTCGACGTCTCGTTATGATGTATGTTGCATTCAATGAACAAGTCTTAACGAATTAGATCGAATAGTAAAACCTATCAACCAACTTGGACTTTAAAAAATTGTCGGCGATAAAAGTAGGGGCGGTCGGATTAGCGGGAACACATGTTTGTATTTTCTGATGGACATATACTATTACTTTAAGGGGTGTTGCGGCAGTTTATTTAACTGAGACAATATTTATAGCAACACCGATGATGCTATCAACTTTTTATTTTTGTTATCAGTATCATCAGAAATGACAGAATTGGTTCATAATACAATTTTCAGTGGTTCGATCCCAGGTGGGGTTAACTTTTTGTTTACTTTTTTTTCTTTCTTTAATTTCATTGTTGTTTTATACTGGAGCTCTTTAGTCCTCTTGTTTACATTTATCAATTTAAAGCATTTAATCACAAACTTCAAAACATGTCGAAATCTGTGAAAAAGTACATGCAAGTGATAAATGATTAAGGTCGACTTTGATACTGTATGGCATTATATTTTTGATTAAATTTTGTTTTTTATTAATGCCTTTTGGTAAGCTTTTCTGATCCAAGTTAAGATTGTAAACAATGTCTAATGTTTATGCATATTTCTAACAATCTCTGTACCGGCATTTGGGTTTTGCCAAATTGCTGTATTTTTTTTATTCGACGTAGACGGTAGGGATAGTTCAAACAAAAAAATCTCTGTTAAAAGTGCGGTGACCCCCTTTTTTTTATTTGTGTTTTATGATGACAATACGTAGATGAACATATTTGAGCAGTAACGCACAATTCTATTCTATTCAGAAAAACTAAATTCCATTTATGTGGTTACAATAGTAAAAAAATACCGTTTTTTGGCTGACATAAAAAAAAAAATTCTTAAAATTTAACTTGTGTACTCCATTTTATTGGTAGTGGGTGGTTTAATTAAATGGTATATGATGTATCTTAGCTTATATTATATCTACATGTTGGCAAGTTTCATAGGTTATTAATTATGTTAACGCAATCACTGATTGTACAGTTTTATTGAAAAAGTGCATGTTATATAATGGTGAATAAAATAAAAACAAGGCCGGTGACCCTTTGTTTTTATTTCATTCTATTCGACAGAAAAACTAAA
The DNA here is from genome assembly GCF_020536995.1 of Dreissena polymorpha. Classification (NCBI taxonomy): domain Eukaryota; kingdom Metazoa; phylum Mollusca; class Bivalvia; order Myida; family Dreissenidae; genus Dreissena; species Dreissena polymorpha. The sequence goes on from NC_068356.1 coordinate 7,673,621, forward strand.
TTCCATTTATGTGGTTACAATAGTAAAAAAATGACGTTTTTTGGCTGACATAAAAAAAAAATTCTTAAAATTTAACTTGTGTACTCCATTTTATTGGTAGTGGGTGGTTTAATTAAATGGTATATGATGTATCTTAGCTTATATTATATCTACATGTTGGCAAGTTTCATAGGTTATTAATTATGTTAACGCAATCACTGATTGTACAGTTTTATTGAAAAAGTGCATGTTATATAATGGCGAATAAAATAAAAACAAGGCCGGTGACCCTTTGTTTTTATTTCATTTTTCATATAGTATTTGTATATATAGCTTAAATATAAATTTTTGACAAAATCTATTTGATGGCAAAAAATAGCAAAACTGCCGCAACACCCCTTAAAAGCAAGCGTAAGAGCATTTACAGATAGATGACCATAAACCTCACCCTACGAGCTCCTTCTATGACAAACCTTTATCGGTTAAAGTACACTATAACTGTTTCTTAAAATAAAGAAAAAACACCAATAAAAACGTCTCTTTAAATTCTAAGGTTAACGAATCACAACAGAACATGCGGTTCAAGTACCGGAGTAACAAAATCCATTTCAAACATAGCGAAGTAAAAATCCCATTTTATTAAAGCGCCACAGCCGCACTTAAACATGTAGAGTTATGGAATTTACAGACGTTTCTATGACATTTTTTTAAAGTCAGATTCCATTCATTAAAGGTCATTAAGTGGATTTCCAGAATGAAATTATTATTTTTTTACATTCTTTTAGCGATTAATAGAAAATATACACAAATAAAATCTTAGAATAATTTATTCAATAATGTGAGCGTTTCCTTTCATAATGCCCGCTTAGCAAAATAAAGAGCACCATGTTATAAATTTGATTCAGGAGTAATTATTGAGCATACTAACACATAATGAGTATTAAATAATGTTTGCGTAGAGCATATGCTTGTTAAACGTTGATTTGTTGATGTTAGAGTTACTGTGATAGGACGCGCTCGTCTATTGCATGCAACATTCTACTTAAAAGATTGCGGCATGTTATGGGTGTCAGTAAATGCCTATATTAGCTAGATTTAAGCTTCTCAATGGAATGGTTCTATTTAAATAAAATGGATTTAATTAAATACAGAAAAACGTTCTTCATCAGGGCTAGAACTCGTGTTCTTTTTATATCAGGTTTTTAAAACAGTTTATCTACTAGTCAGTATGACATGTTATGTAGACGAGTTCTTTATAAACTGTATATAAATTGTCCACATGCTATATCAAACTGAAACGAAAACGGCAGTAAAAGTCTAAGTATCGTTTATAATTTGTGACGCTTAATTATTTCACCAATTTCAAATGGTTTGTATTCATAAAAACTGTATTTGTAGTATGCGTCTACGTCATTGGTATTACAGTTTTGTTTTATTTTATCTTTTTAAGTGTAAAAAGAAGCTTGACATTTAACAGTTCGACGATCCTTACAAAAGTATCTTTAATACTTGTTTTACAAACATCATATACTTTTTATTTAGCCGTTCGTATGCTTACAGAAGACATTAAATAAACATGTATTTTCACTGTCAAAATATTCAGCGTTGTTTACAATGTTCAGTTGTTAACCGAATTATGTTGTTGTTGAAGAAAACGACATTGAAAACAAAAACAAAAAAGCATTATCGTTCACGCATATAACTATGGTCTATTCATAATCGGCGTAGCTCTGCTTTTCGGTGAACATTATCATCGTAGTTGAATCTAAAAAGCAATAACAGACAGTTCAAATTCGCTTGAGGAAAAACTTTCTAATTACTCAATGGTTAGGAAACACTGGGGAAACATAATTATTATTGAAATAAAATCAGTGCACGTATACGCATAATCATTTCTTGTTAACAAGATTTCAGAACTCAGCATCATGAAGTACATATGCCAGATTATTGTATGCATATCAGAAAGAAAGAAAGTTGTATGTTAAGGTCCCCAATAACTACGTAGTTCATAACTGACTTGTGCATTTAAAAAATAAAACATTTTCAAGACATTTTGTAAAAAATCTGTTACATTCCGTATATGTTTTATTTTTTCAAAAGGTTTTGCTTGTATATAATATGTATTACAATACGAGTTTACTGTATTGCATTATATTGCAATATGGGCTTTGTCGTTCTGTTATACCATAAAATTATTTTCATGAAAATTAAAAGAATAACACTAATTACACCAAAGTCAATGATCAAAATGGCATCCTTTATGACGCATTGGTAAATCGATACTCCTGCCAATATATAATGACAGCAGATGCTAAACAAGGCATATCAAAATAACCGGCTAAGACTGTGTAGCTTTAATACAGTACAGTAGACTAATTCATGAACAAAATTAAACACAACAATCAAATAAAATATCAGAAATTACAGAAATAGTAAATACACACTATTGTAAAGCATTTGAATCCATGTAGATCTATTTATATTACACTAGATATTTTACGAATCATTTGTATTGCATCGCGTGCAATCATGCCATGTATTAAATAGCATTATAACATATCAACGAAACGGTGCGACACATAAACAGCTACATGCATATACGTAAAAAACAAACTTATATGAACACACATCATGAACCAAACATCTGTCCGCACAAGTTTCTTATACAAAGGTGTCTAAATAAAGAAGTTATTAAAGATCTATTATCTCCACTATCGCTTTTCAAAAGAATTCCAGAGTACGCCGTGTATGAACGTTTTTTTAAATATATATTATTTACGATTCCTGGCTTGACGCGTTTTGTTAATTGGCAGTATGTACAATTTGCGGTCACAACGAAGCCATGGTATCAAACATAATACCCATGTCTTGCTAGTACACCAAGCACAACTGCTTGCATGCAAGCGAACATATCACACACCTCTTGGTATGATAATTTCTATCATTATACATAACGTTTGCTATTCTATCACGGTGCTTGTTTTCAACAAGCCGCCTAACTTTTACGCCAACTTCCGCGATATATATAACAAATAAACTAAATAAAAATAGATATTAACTGAGCTTTGCCATGTACATCTATGTGACTGTACGAATGAAAGATCTCAATGACTCTGCATTCAGTTTAGAGTCCACCCTAAAAATCAAATTAAGAGTTGTGTTCAACATCGCAGAGCTCTAGCAATAGTAGACCAATATCGTCGGCGTGACATTTGGTAATTGTTGGGAAATCTTCCCATAAGGCGAGGCGATCCTTGAATCCCATGCCGCTCGTCCGGTGACTTGTCGTATGTTTGTCCGATATTGGCTAGCGATAAGATGACAGGTACTTAATTACAAAATCCGGACCAAATACACAGCCGCAGCGTCTTGAGAAACAAACATGTTTACATATATATCATGATTATACATTAAATAGTAGGATTTTTGCTAATTAAGCACACTATATATACAAAATACGCGTGTATTGGTGTGGGACAAAATTAATTATCGTGAGAATACGAGGTGCTTCTCATTCAAAGGCCGGAGAAAGTTGATTGTCGTATTGATTATCGTTTTTTTTTCTTTTTTCGATGTGTTATATTTCAAAAAGACTTTTCTAAGACGTATATGTTCTCCGTGTGTTCTCTATTCAATAACTTTTATAAAGTAATGGTTACAACAAACTTACTTTTTTGTAAGAAAAAAACAAGGATATGTATTTCAAGAACCACAAAAAAGTATGATCTATTTTTATAAAAACGACGACACACAATAGAGTTTTTAAATATAGGGGGTTGTTAAATCATATGTAATTATCATATAAAATACACTTTTGTGGTGATAAATTGTATGAACAAAATATCTTAGAACATGGATGTACCTTCAAGTAAGTTGTTTTATTTGTTGTATATTGTATTTTTCTCTTTTTCTCTCCAACAGACGTTTGTTTTCATTTTTCATGATAGGTGCAATAAACCCCTGCTAATGGATGTTTACGCATTGAAACCGTTAATAATCTTCATACGTCCAGGGTAAAACTTTGACCAATCAATTCCATCAATTATTTAATTTGACATGATTCTAATTCCATTGGCCATTTTGCGTACACATTAGCCGAGCGAAGGCAGTCAGAGCATTGACATTTGCCTAACGTATCATGAGGTTCTAATATTACGTATTATGCTATAGAAAGAAAAGTTCAGTGCGTATGAAGATTGATTTATTCCCAAAGACGATCTATTTATTCACCAGGAAGATAAATTAATTCATTAAGATTTGTTAATTCCTTAAGAAGATGTATGTGTGTCGTATGAAGCAATATAGAAGCAATGACGTCAAAGGAATCAATGTAGCCAAGAACTGTGAAAGTGTATAGTATGACGTAATTGAGAAGCGATGACACAATGACGAAAACACATCCAGGGGCAGTACTGTAAATAACAAAAATAAAGATATAAAAGGGATAATACTGTAAAATCGAATTACCAATAAAACCAGCATTGTTGATTAAATATTTAAGAATAAAACAAATAGAATGTTCATTCAATTGATAATTCCAAACTTTAAGAGAACAAAGATATAAAGAATCGAAAACCAACAAGCATGTGTTATTAAGTACGTTATCATCATATCCTTTTGATTAAACTGAATTAATTAAAATGAAAAGTTTAATATAAACCTTTTTCTTTACGATTTTTTTTTAATTTGCGAACACGCTTAAAAACATATCCATAAAAGGATGGGTCTGAAATTCCATTGGTTAAATGCCATTTAAAAGAAACATTATATTTTGAATTTATATCACTATACTTTGAGTGAAATTTAGCGAATTTACTTCGAAGGTTATGATACAACAAACCTTGTTTTAGCAATTTCTTCGTAAATATACGATTACGGTCATTAAAATCTTTAATACATGAACATGCTCTGGCATAACGTACCAACTGCAAAATGTAAATACCATAGGATTGACTTTTAGAGATGTTACCATCTAGGAACGGAAAAAACACAATTTCAAAGTTAAAGTCGTCCCGTTTGTCGTATAAACTTGTCTTAATCATATTATTATTAATAGTAAGATGTAAGTCTAAATATGCAGCATCTGTATTGGATTGACACGATCTTTTTTAGACTAGTTCGTTAGGGTAGATTTTGTGAATATATTGTTCAAAGAAATGGTTATCTAAATTAAGTATGTCATCAATGTACTTACTAGTAAGGTTAAAACGTTGAAGCAAATCTAGTTTTTTTGTTTTCGATAATTCTCACATAAAGTCGCTTTCATTACAATATATAAAAAAAAAATCAGCTGTAAGTGGCGCACAGTGAGTACCCATAGGAACGCCGATAATTTGTTTAAATATTTTACCATTAAATTCAACGAACAAGTTATCCAGAAGATAAGTAAGTGCTGCACAAAAATCAAGAAAAGTCCAAATGTTGTATTTATCTTATATTTGATTAGTAAAAAAAGCTGTTTTAGTGTTTAAAGCAAGATACGAACACTTCTCTCTAGCAAATGTTTTTTTTTTTCAATCAAAGAAACAAGTTTGGATTTCATTAAAGTGTAAGGAAGCGTTGTACAAAGTGTAGAAAAATCATATGTACTAACCTGTGACACCTTATATTTTTGATTTTCATTTTAACCAATAACCTCTAAGAAGTGTTTTATTGACAAAAAAAGGTTTATATTGCTATTTTCATAAACTTTATTACAGTATTTAGCTACATGATATCTTATAATACCCAATGCAGTTGCTTGGTGGTACAAGACACTGAATAAGCGATAAGACAACTTTTATATGGTGTTTATGTAATTTAGGTATTCAATAAAGTGATGGCAATTTCTTTTGCAGCAGAGTTTACTATTACCTTTTTTTTTGCATTCGGCAATATGGTCGGAAATATTTCATTAGATTGCTTATTGTAATCACAATATGGTGTAGTTTGTAAAAAATCTTGTGAAATAGTTTGTCATATTATTAAAACATTATTAGCAAGAACTATTTCGAATTTAGATTGTAAGTTGTCAAACAATTTACAAAGACTGTGTTAATTAACTTTAGGTAAATGTGGTAAAGCCAAAGAATTTGTATTACAAAAATGTATGTTATGGCCATAAATAATACTTTAGTTTTCCATTCATTGAGTGCAGTAATTTCAGCACTTTCCTTCCAGCACCATTCAGTACAATATTCCTGTAAGGATGTTTCGATTTTCTCAATGCAGTCATCAAAATCAGCAGGAATAACCAGTCTATATTTAGGGGCTCTGCGTAGTAAATTTTTAAGGTTATTATTTTGAATGAAGTTAAGGTCTCCAGTAATAACATGCCCAACTGGACTTTATTCATATTTTGAACAAGAACATTCGCATGATGTAGGACAATTTCTTATTACATTAATATCTGTTTAAATAGAATTAAAATTTAACACGATACTTCTAACAGGTTTACTATTGCATATTTAAGGAAGGTCAATTAAATCAAGACCTTTGTTACAAAACTAAGTTTTAATACGATTTCTACTTTTGTTATGTGCACTTTCAATGAAAGGTTTAAGATAATAGTCAGTGAAAGATTCAATAATACAAGCACATTCATACAATGGGTCAGATTGAAGTAAAAATAAGTTTACATTCCATATCAATATGCTCCAAAGAAGAAACAGAAAGAGAGCAAAGTGCACTTAGTAATTCATGTTTAACCTACATTTTGTAATCATTTGTGATAATAATACTTCAAATCGGTACCAATTATAAGCAAAGTGTCGGAATTTGAATGGATAAAACGTTTACAAACAGCTTACCCACTTGGATTAAATGATAATATATAAAATGTTGGAACTATTTCTAAAAATAAATTGATTAATTTATTTTCTCTTTTCAGTAAACGTCTATAAAATAAACGTTCACACGGCATAAGGAAATATAAGGCGTAAATTTTAACGACTGCTTTCTTTAAATGACTAATGCACGTAATAACAAAATGGAGGTTAAACATAAATTACTAAGTGCACACAATTTTCAGGCGTTTATTGAGCCCACATGCGATAGCTCTTAATGGAAATCGCGGAACGTTTTGTCGTTTGTTTTTAACTTATGACGTGTTTATTGTTCAACTTAAGGCTTTTTTGTCGTAGAATGGAGAACACAGTGTTTTATGTCCTTAATCACAGAATTTCACACCAGATGCTGGGAGAATAATGTGTTTTACTGCCATGAGGGATATGATGTAGTTTATAACACTTAGTAAATTGTCAATTATCTTCGACTTAAGAATTGAAGAAATACCAATACCTCAGCAAACGTGTACAGTATGCACCCGTGCAAATTGTCTTTTTTAAATATGGTTTATGACAATTAATACCAAAGGCAAACAGTCAATAAAAATAGTTGGTTTTTACCAAAAAGATTGCAATTAAAGGCTTATTGATCATTTAATACGTTCCATTAATATTTTGTACTCAAGTTGATGCCAATGTGTTTTTGTTTGTGCATTTGGACATGGCTTAGCATATTGTTGGTGCGGACTGGAGGACAGAACACCAATTAAACTGCCCTCAGATGTAGAGCAAAAAAAGGCACGATATATGTTGGAAACTCTTCGTCACAAAGGCAATTGACAATTTCCAAATAGATTCAACCATCAAAGAAACAGTTCTTGTCGAAACTTAACAAAATCCTAGCGTGCGTCACGTTGGCTGTCGTGTGCACGCGTCAAACAACAACAGTCGACTTTATAGGTGGTATTAACCGTTTTTTGTGCAAAACAACGTGTTGTCAAAGCAGATGGGCTTTGTATAGATAAGTATCGGAAATTATTGTCGTATGTCGTGCTCATTGTCGCCTTTTATAGTGACATAATAGGATTCCATAGTTTTGCATCTTAGGTTCACAAATATATGTTTTATAGTCGGGGGTAATGACATCGTCTTTACGTGCCAATCGTCTTTAAAGAGGCTTATTGAACTTATTGTTAAATGAAACAATGCTCTCATTAGTACGGTGAATGCCCTAACAAGAAACTAAATCTGGATGCGGTTATTTAAATCATGATTAATTGCCACTTATTTAAATCAGTTTGTCTTTTACTTAAGTTACTTCTCGAAATGATATTTCATAACTTAAAGGGATCTTTTCACGGTTTGATAAATTGACAAAATTTAATAAAGGTGTTTCAGATTCGCAAATTTTCGGTTTAGTTAGGATATTTGTGCGAAAACAGTATTACTGAACATTTGCCATGGTCTAATATAACCATTATATGCATCTTTTGACGATTTAAAAACCTAAATATTATTAAGCGTTGCAACGCGAAACGATTGAAAAATTTGGAGAGTTCTCTTGTTGTCGTTTAAATTGTTGAAACTACGAAGATTGCTTATATAACGCATAAAATACGCATTTTATGTATGCTTGGCAGGATAGCTCAGTTGGCTAATGCGTTTTTTCATCAGGATCCCGGGGGTCACTGGTTTGAGCCCTGCATGGGCTACTTTTTTCCGGTTTTAAATTTTATTTTTGATTTTTTTACTGGAGCTTTTAAAATTTAATGTTTACGTTTATCAATATAAAGCATTTAATGAAAACTTCAAAACATGCCAAAATCTGTGAAAAGGCCCCTTTTATATGCTAACTTTCTTGTTACTTAAAAAAAAAAGTAAAATGAGTTTACTACTTGGACATAATTGAAAAGAAGCCAAAATCTAAAAAGGTATTTTGATCTTTACTTCACTTTGCTCCTGGCAGTTTTCATATTGTTTTACCGTTACTGGCTTTTGGTGTGAAGCTATGTAATGAGCGGGTATAGAAGTTCAATATTTTGCTTAATATTATTACACTAACAATTAAGCGATTAAGAGTGCTCTTAAAACATAACAACGTGCTGAGTTGAGGATTGGAGTTTTTCAACCTACACATGTATGCTATAACTAGACATTATTGTTAGAGTCAACATCTGTGTAATATATGTTTCCTTAATAGGTCCAGATTATTTCCCTATTGTCAGATTTCATGACTTAATGTATATCGCAGTTAGGGTAAAGCTTGCATTATCGAAATGAACAAATCAATTTATGTAGCTTAAATAAATCTGAATGAACTTGAATAACAAAACTTGGATAATATTGTAAAATAGACTACTGAAAATGGTTTCATATTTGACTTACACGAACATTAACAGACTTGCGACTAGAGCACTAGCTGGAAGTGTCCGCAACATACGGCATTTGGGTAAGTTATTTTATCTTCCATTAAATTTGTGATACTCTGTTTTGCTAGGTTTGAAATGAATTGTTGTTTTATTTGAATATTGCAATTCATGCATAAAGGAATAAAGTTAATTGTTGTTTGCATTTTTAAGTAAACACTTAAGTCGTGTTTCAATTTTAGAATATTTGTCAAAAGCGGAAACGTGCATAAACTTGTGTAGTTGTTTGCTTGTGTACATATCCTAGGTTCGCTAGGCATGTATAATAATGACTTTGTTCATGTCTATATCATTAATTTTGTGTAGACGCTTTATGTATCAAATGATTTAACAAACAATAAGAGTTTGATTTAATTCAATATTTCAAATAACAGTGGAGTATTTCAATTAACATGCAGATGTTAGTTGGTGAATTGTATTATATATGCAACTTTTTGGCACACAGTGCATTTACTATATGCATTCAAGCGAGTAGCAATATTTTATAAGAAACTTGTTCATTTATGGAAGTAAACATGTTTGTGATAGCTTATAGGACATTGCACAATATATATATTTATATGGTATGACAAAAGCAGTCGTTAATGACAAAGTATTTACTAATGTTATATATTTTAGCCGTTTCAATGTGGTGATTCATAAGGCATGGTAGACGTCAGGTCGTCAACGCACCGTTAGCGTTACGCCAGTGCTACATGATCATCCGCAAGTGTACAGGGCGTCATACTCGTTAACAGTACCTACGACACCTCGTTATTTGGCGGAAATACTGGGAACCGTTTGCACCGGTATACACCGGTATACGGCCGGTCACGTAATACGTCATCAGTATGTTCTACTTCCAGTTATAGTCTGCTCGGCGTTTGGCAACATACATGTCTTCCATATCCAATCAACCGTTTTAGGCTGAATTCATGTATTGTTTATACAAACACAATTATTTTATCAAAGTTTACACCGACGGACCGAAAGATGAGATGGAGTAATGCGCTGTTTCTAACGATTTCTCTCCTGAAATAATGGCTTCAATCACACATACTATCAATATTTTTGGATGGAGCAATAACTTGTTACTTGCCTCTTCTTGCTATTTCCAAACACACAGGAGAAACTTCATCAAATTAACCGACTCGCTTTCAGTATCGTTATCTTTCAAACATCATTAATTCGATAATGTTTTGATTAAATATTCATTTTAAAATCGCATGAAATTCATCAAAACAAAACACGTTCATCTTTTGTTGGATTCCAATTCATATAAGTTAACGTGAAAATGAAAAAGAAGCTATCTTTAAGCTCTCACTTCAACTGTTAAGCTGCCAAGTAGTGAGTATAGACCAGCAATGAATAAACTAATAACCAGTCAGAATTGCAAGTAGTTTGGCACTTCTTACTTATTTACATGAAATAAAACATACTCTTGATGCTAGTAAATCGTTTCGTTTTGCGTGCAGACAAAATATAATTTGGTTTCAAATTGAATTGGAAAACTGCAGAATAGAACATACCCATTCGATAAATTAATTCACATCAAGAACCGGAAAAACATCATCTCGGGATGTATTCTAAGACTAAATATGACGAAATAAATATACTTTATTATGCAAGAACAGTCTTCAAAATTGAACAAAAGCAGATATAACTCAATTAAAAGAGACATCATAAGTAAATTCATCTTCATGGATTTTATTGGAGCTCTTCGTCGATTAACGCAATACCTAAACTCCAGACAAGAATATGTGCAGCTGCATTGCAGGTTAGCACTGGACAATGAACAAATACGATTTATTCGAAGATTATGTAATCGCTAAATATTTAACAAATGATGCCGGTCATTATCCATCATACCTGAGATCAAATTTTATAAACATTAAAATACCATTTTAACATTTTGAATATTTGATATGTAGTTTATACACCAACATTGTGCTTCCTTGATTCTGCATGCATTTATGTTGTATGTAAATGCTTATTTTAAATGCATAACTCAAGCTTCTTTTTCAAATGAATGGAATATTAAGTAAACGGAGTAATTAGACCGATAATAGGGTATGTAATATATTAAGCAAACAGTCTGCGGTCAACTGCTATTTGTTAAGATAAAGATGAAAAGTTCAAAATACAATAGTTAATCAAATGTTAAACGAAATCACCTTTATCAGGTGTAACTAACTCCTTTTTTTAAGTATGTCGCCGTAAACTGCAGTAACGTCATCATACAGAGGCTGGTTTAGTGAGCGTAGTACAAAAATATGCATGTAAACAACTTCGTTCATACATTAAAGTTATTTAAAAAAAATCAATTCTTATTAAATATAGTTTTTAATCACATATTTAACCGCATTGACACTGCATGTGCAGTACGTACAGACCTTATCATAAAACAGTCGTGCAAGAAAAATATTTCGCTTTTTTAATCATTTTTTTCCGTAAAGGTATTTATTTCGGACGACGTATATTACTTTACAATAAAAAAGTATAATTTTATAGATTGTTATTTTTGAAAGAGAGGCATACTTTTTACGTATGAGAAAAAAACATTACACAAACAATACATGATATCTTAAGTTACAAATACTGCAAGATTAAATGGTGTAAGTTTAGACCTCTTTCAGAGAAGTTTTGTCTGCGGACAGACTGGTAGAAAGACAGTCGCCCATGTCAATTACAGTACACTCCCATTAAATCTCTTAAGGGCGTCTTATAATCGCATTCCATTTTAAATGGTTGACTTATGTAACCTAATATTGTATAACAGAGTTTATAACTTACTTACACATTTTGTTATCTTATGAACCTTGGTATATATCGGGCTCTTAAATATTTATGACAAAATCATTATGATAGATAAGGTTACCGAAAACGTATATGCGCGCCACTTCCAATATATGTCGCATGAGCATAGTCGGATAATGTGCACATTAGAGAAGACAATAACAAGAGTATCTACATGTGTTTTCTGTTCACGTAAAGCGAACTACTGGTAGTATTTTGATGATGCAAACGGATATCTGGCCTGCAAAAAGGTTGTCACATTATTCTAGAATGTTTCCTGTTTTTGGTTAAGTGAAATAGTATCACAGCAATATTGTTATATCGAATATGGCTTTAACCAGCTAATTATTTAGCAAGAGAAAATGTTTCGAACGTTTTGCTTGCCTTTTTGCGTATACACCTTCATGAATACCCAATGGTATTGACAAGTAACATTGACAATGTATTTACATAAATAATCGGGTATGTACATGACGACTCCACACACCATCGTTACGAATGTTGATATTGTTCACCTCTAAAATTCTAACAGCACATACACTTTAAGATCGGCATCAGCAATTGACACTTCCTCGAAAGTTTATGATGTTTCATATTGACATTACTGTTTCTGCGTTACTACATTTCACGATATAATTTGTATCAACTACGTAAATTCACATCGGTCTGATTTAATAATGCAGTATAATGGCAACGTTACGAAAATAGTCATCACTTGTGTAGCGATTTCAACCGTTTGAAGTGTACCCAATTAACTTGACTGTAGGTGCCCGGTCCATGTAACCGAGGTATATTTTTGATTTAACAACTAAATAGCAAGCGATTGATACAGAGATGTTTTACATTTAAGTCACAAAAAGCAACAAGATCAGTATTAGGCAATAAGTTATCTTTAATAATACTTGCAATCCGCATGGTTTAAACGGAGAACGCCATCATTGTCAGAAAAACAGATTAATGTCATTTCGTTTTTTTTTCAAAGATATAATCAGGCTCGACATCAATTGAACGGCTCGGCAAGCATGTCAATGTTTTTATCAAATGCCCACCAAGGAATTATAACAAGATATGATATTGGAGGTTATTTATAACCTGTAAAGGTTCCCGCGCAGTTAATAAAGCCTTATGAAATACGTGTTGATTGTTATACCTACATCTTCTGACCGTCAGCATCTGCGTAAACAACACTTAGCTTTTCATGTCTTTAGTATCGCATATGACTTACGTTAGCTCATTATTAAAAGGAATTTGTTTTTTGCGTCTACCTGCAGCGCTGCTTAATGTGTGATGTGAGTGACCGAGAAGCAATTTAAAGAGATTTTGTATTTTCTATTTTCTGTTCTCATTTTTCAACAAAGTACTTTGATAAAAAGGTTGTTTAAAGAATTTTCAGCAAAATACTTCTTTTTATAGGACTTGATTGTTCATAGTCAGTATTGTCATTCGTAAACAGCACGCAGTTTGAAACTCTGATATTTTTTACTTGTTTTGTTGGTGAGTAGCAATTAGATGAAATTCTGTTTCGACATTATCTGTCCACCTGCTGGGTCATGCCGCTATAAATGGAATTATCAGGACAAAACACACATAAGAAAGATAAATGTACTTTTATGCAAGATAAACTTAAACTTGTAAAATGTCTTGTGATAAAAGAATGCCATAAACAAAACATTGTATAACCTGGTATCGAAGTCAAGTGAAATAAATATAATTAAATCATCTATATATTAATTTCCTGGAAGAACATCTACCTACTAAATGATGAGAAATAAGCAGTTTTAATCATTTAATGAGATTCTTCTAAAATTGGAAGTTTGATTTGTAATGAGTCAACCCATGTATGCCTTTAAAAGAATGGAAGCTTATGTCCGATGGTAACATGTCTTCGTGATTATTGAACTTAATGTTTGCCTTTATCACAGATTCAATTTATTACATAATATGTTAAGGAGTTACTTAATTGGGTCTTCTTTCAAAATAAGGCTGGAATACCAACAATAAACATATATTTGATCCACTGAACCGCCAGCACTTATTTGCATCCAGGTCGGTGGGCAACATATCACTAGAATGTCTACAAAGTAGGGCCACCAAACACTATAAAAAACGACATTAACAAATGGACGCATGGCCTCGAAACACAGCCGAAAAACAGAACCTATCGGCAAATAAAAAATCACTATGTAGGCAAAAATTACATAACGATGTTCTTGCCGAAACAACTCCGGTTGTTTATTGCGCAGATTAAAACTGAAACCTTGCCACTACGCATCCAAACCAGAAGATTCCGACACCTGAAGGCTGAAGAGAGGCTGCGTTTACTATACAAAGAACCAAATAAAATCGAATCAGAGTACCGCTGCTCATTTGAATGTTCCTGATATACACAGCTTCGACTTAGACTGTTTTATAATTCGATCATAACGAAAATACCAGGCCTCATTCGAAAGGACTACAGTGATAGACTTGAATACCTTATGCCGGATAAACGAGTGATAAACGAATTTGCTTTATTTATAAAGGATTCTACTTAAAACGAGAAACTATACTTTGCTTGACGATATGACTTTATTGTGGTTACTATATAAAATTGTACATGCCATTTCAAAGTGCTATATCCTATATCAAATCAGGGATTATTTTACTTTATTTTATGCCTTCCGATGGTTTGTAGAGAAATATCAGTGGATTAAAACTGAAATTTCACTGCGTCAAACAGTTAAAAAATAACAGTGAACGTTATTGATAATTTTAACAGTTTTACCGGAATTATTTAAAGATATCTTTGGTTTCCCAATTGTGGCCCCCAATTAAAGACAATTTTACCGAGGGCGACTACTCTTCATTGATGTTTATAAAAACATACGGATGAACTCCCTTTTTAAAATACATGGGGCGCCCAATGGGAAATTATAATTTTCTGTGATCACTTGTGAATTAAAATCGATATTCCACGAAATCCAACAGATGTTCTATATTTATTCTCTTTTAACAGGCAAAACACTTATCCATGTCTGATAAGTGACTCTTTAGCAATTTGCATGGCTGGGAATAATGCAAAATAGTGTATATTTCATGATTCAAAATATTTAATATTTCATTATTTTCGTGTGATTTGAAATTTCATATAATAATTATTATATGGATTTGTAACCTTAATAAAATATCATAACCCTATGCCACTGACAAACATTCCTCACTGTTCTTGTGAAATAAGTGCACAACTATCAACTTAAATTTAGACATGTAAATGAGACCATATTCACTTGTCAAGTACAAATACCAAACATAATAAATAGACAAACGATGTATTCGAGATTAAGAGCACAATATAAATGGAATATCACATGTCGAAAATGTATTGTTGTTGACTGAGTTCGCTTTTAGTCTGTTTTCTTCTTCTATGTAGTAGTCAAAACTACAATTGCCATATAAATGAATTTCTGGCCTAGCTCCAGCAAATAAATTGAAATGCAGCGAGCGATTAAGATTCCTAAATAAATATGGCAAATATTTGTTTTGAATTAATTCGCCATGTTTCCTCTCATCCATTCATTTGGTCTTAGTGGGAGCCGTATTATCGCAATGCAGGGATGTTTTTTATGAAGTGAAATGATGCAAGCTTTGATGTTGTGTTTTATGAACATGTTTTCGATGATTACGACGATGATGCTAACTTTAATGAGGAGAAAGAGTAGAAGCAGACGGATACTCATGATGATGAATGGGTTTGAAAACCAACATTCAATTCTAGCGTTATTTCAATACATGAATTCCCTAAACTTCTGATAAAATATTTGGAACAAGGGGACGAAAATCTTATTTTAACTTCAATCATGTATACATTGCATGACTGGAATTCAGTCCGACCTCTTACACTATTGTATACAGATAAGTATGCCTAAAAGTCTGAAGCAGATTATCTTACGAGTGACAGTAGAATATCGTCGCTAATTAAGCCATTCCCGCCCCTTAGTGGGTGTATTCTTCACAATGAGGGCAATAGTTTATGTAAATGAGCAAAAACAAACACAATTATTTCTTCTATGTAGCGAATTATGCAAACATTTCAGTCAGATATTCACGTTAAAAAAGGTTGTGAATGTAGATGTGTGGCAAATAAACGCATTTATTAAGCATGGATATCTATTTATTAAACGAATGGAGGATGGAGGGCTATCAATAGGAAATTTATTCTGGAAAACGTGACATCTGTGCAGTGTATTATTGATGTTTATGATTGAAATCGATGTTTTATATTTTATTTTAGTTAACTTTTATTTGTATGCTGTTTTTATGAGGGGGGGGGGGGTTGTTTTTCTGTCATCTTGTGAACTCTACCATGATCTAAGAATAGTATAATTCCTTCAGGTTAACGCCTTATGGAACATCTCTTGGTTTGATAAACATGTTAATGACACCATTGATCGACCATCATACTTCTGGAAGATGCTGCCACTTCACAATCATGTTATATGGTTTTTTTTCAATATTGTACTTTCGATTCTTGTCGGAATTTATTGTCTTGGTTATATTGTATCCCTAAAGTAGTTGAAAAGTCAACGATCAGGTTAATAAAACACACTTGCAAATTGTCTTTCACAGACACAAATGTTAGACCCACGACGGAAATAACTGAATTTATTGTATTCCATAACAAATAAAGCTGCACCAAACTCCATTTTTAAATCAACGTGCATGCTATATTTTTCTACAGCGCGTAGCGCGATTGATCCTATTGTATTTTACTGGTATATTATGATGCTCGATATAAGGCTACTTAGACCTTTTTTCTTAACAGATTACGTTGACAGATATAACAGCAAAGTTTAAATATATTCATAATAAATATCAAAGGCAGTTTAACGAGATTCTGAATTCATCAATCGCAAAAAGTGAATATAAGACAAGGTAGCATTAATGTTTAAAAGATGCAACATATTGTTTGCATAAAACATTTCCGATAGTTAACGATAGTAAACAGCTGGCTTAGATTTGAGCTATGCTAAAAATTATGGACCTCCTAATTTGTTCATAGGCGTGTTTAATAGTAAATTTGTAAGTCATTTACTGAAAATGTAACAGAGGGAAACAATGAACAATAATAAGATATGAATTTTTATAAAGTTGTTCATGAAGTAAACGCTTAATGAGCGCAGCATTGTGAACACTGGTTCCCTTTTCATAAAACAGTCCCAAATTGGTTTTTTTAATTCTGCTTATCTTACGAACGAATGTTCTTACTCAAAATTGTACGTACGTTTCATAAATGGATTCGCAAACTTAAGAAGTCTTCAGATTTTTACGAATGTTAAACCAATCTGCGCTCTCTAATTGGAAGTTTGAAAAGACGTTACACAATTAGTTGGCGCCAACGCTCAAAATTAAACGATACAATGATAATCACTATGAAAACTAATTGGAAAACAATTAAGCCTAATGATTATGGATTTATTTCGTATTGATTTTTTGAATTCGTCCACAGAATCTTTTTAATCAGGTCGCCTTTATTTGATGCTTAACGTGAGTCTGGGATGACATTAAACCCCGCACTAGAATCTTTATACCCATGAAGGTGAATAGACATATCTTTTGAAATCGATGAATATTTCAGACGAAACGTACCCCTCTTGAAAATTTCAAAGATAATGATCAAACATATTTTTAAGTTGGTTGAATGTAAAAAGTGCCTTGTAGTTTTAATGTTTAATCCCTACTGGGCTTAAAATGTTGTTGACTAAACTGTTAAAAGTTACTGTAAACGTTTGATGGACTTACCCGCATTAACATCGGAATAAAATGCTATTGACTTACTTTTTCCTCACGAAGTACATGTTATTCCCCGGCATATAAGATTCACGAATCTACATGCCTCCATGGTTAAATTAAATTTTGCCAATAAGCATTGATAACAAACGTATTGACCGTGAAGAAAAAAAGGTATATTTAACAAGGAAAAATTGCCCTGAGACTAACGCTATAAGAAATTATTTCTGACCTTTGAGTGTGACTAAATCTCATGAAACGCATGGCAGTCATAAGTCACTCATGTTTTCAAGTGCGTGTATATCACGTTCTTTAATAAGGTTCGCTACACATTTTGACAAATTGAAAATTCATAACTTTCGTGTCACAAATTGTACAACTATAGAGTAGAGCAGAGCATTAGATCAAACAGCCCTTAATACATAGACAAATATTGAAATAACATAATCGTGTGTCATTAACTAAAATGCTTAAATTATAACATTTACGTTTCAAACGTAAAGTACTAGACTAAATAGAGTGTGATCCTTGTGTTTTCGTTCAAATATATGTCAACACTGGGTACCCAAGCTAACATGAACGATACAAATCGTTTGGCGAATATTTGTTGCAAACGTTTTACTGTTTAGTGTCATTCCGGATAATTATAGTTATCTCTTTTGGTAAAACATCACAGTCTACACAATGAATCAAATGACCTGCTAAGCGTGTTTCCACATAACACCACTTAATATGTTCAGTACACTAACAGTTTCATTAATAACTTTTTCAGTTCACTACCTTAACAATACGCAAGTTTCTATTGTCCAAACCATTTCAGGAATGACTTATGAATATATTGAAATATGAGATAGGTGACACATGCTTTGCATGGATTTATGCTACTGTTGCGACAATTGCACTTTCACTGACGTTGAGTGAACTTGCAGACCATATGAAATTAAGTGGTGACAGCATCATCCCCGCGCTATTTTTATTCAAATTAGCTATGACATAAGAGTTACGTGATTGAATTATTCAAGCTCCGCTCTGAAACCTGAAAAAGGCAAAAGAAAGGCAGGTTGACGGCTTGTATTTTTCACCGAAATAAATAATCAGTCGATTCAAAGGTCTTCAAGAAAATAAAGCTGCAGATCCCACAGCGCTTGTCAGCACCATCATTGAAAGACCTACAATAAGAGCAATAAAACATGGACTATCCCTTGAAACCGGAGCAAAACGATATAACATAAAAAAAATCAATGAAAAATCAAAGAAAATTACAAAACAAGGAGTCAGATCATTCAGTTTTTCTAAAGGAGCTTTAAATACCGGTAGCTGTAATTACTGATCTAGAAGTTGAGTACCAGTGCTGTGTGCAACGACTATACGAGATTAAAATCCCAAACAGCATCAAAGACAACGTACCAACTCTTGAAAATGTGAAGTATGTGAGAGAAATCAACGGACAATTGATGCTTAATAAAATGCATCAATAGTTTTTTCAAATGAAAGGTCAAATGAAATGTTTTGTTAGACATTACTGTGATTTGTTCGTCAACGCAGTCCATGGAAGTTTAGAAACCAGAGTTAATTGTATTCTTAATTTTGGGATGACATTGATCTACTGCAATGCCTGATTGGTGGACAGCATTCACTTAATGAAAATATAAGGAAGAAAGCAAGGATACAAACATGAACATTTACATTTGACCAGCAGACTGCCTCTAACATTTCCAAATGACAGTACAAACACATGTCGCTCTCAAACCTCGTAGCTCCAAAATTTTCATTTATTTTTCGTCTTTTCCGAATATATAAAGTCTGGCGCATGTTTTGGGCTTTATCTATCTCGTAGCTCTATGCCAATCAGAGCCCTTTTGAAAAAGCGACATGACGAAATGTTGTAGCTTGATTTTTGGCTTTTTTTGCCGGGCGAAAAGTCGTAGCGATTATTTCTACGTCATTTCACCAATAGGTACGTCATTTTGTTTGGACAATTTTGACAAAAACGTTTTTATATTTGCAGCTAAGAGGTCTCCTATTAGAATGAAGTGTCGTACCTCATACAAATTACAAAACTGTGGTGACGAAATATCGTAGCTACCATTTCTGAATATCAGTATGACTTATCAGTATGACTTACGCGCTTACGGCTTATACCGTATTTTCAACTTCATTTGTTTGTTATTTTTTACAGAATTTCATTTTCTTAAACATCGTTATAAAACAATATGACGGGTTTTTCTCTCTCCTGAAAAGTTGGCATTTTGTAGGTACGAGGTTTGAGAACGACAGCGACGAAATGGAAGTTTGGTAACAGTCCACAAGTTGTCGTGTAGCAGATGTGCAAGTGTGTTGTAAATAACTGAATACTTGTCGGGGAAAGCACAAAAATACCAAATAAATTTTACATCAGATTATTATATTAATAGAGCTTGATGTTCTTTAAGTTATTCAATTGGTATAATGTGTATATAACTGCATTCTAAAATATTGTAAATATGTTTATTTGAATTTTTAGTTTGGTACTCGGATTATATAATCGACAAGGAAAAGATAACTAGGCAAACGCTTCTTATTGTATCTGATTACTTGCATATGTAACTAAAATGGTAAAACAATAAACATTGTTTTCATTTCAACAATACAGAGTGTTAATGATAATTTATATCTGGAAGTTAAAGGTTCAACTGACATGTACCGTTGCAATAATATGTTACCTTTGACCTCAAAATGTTACCAAAACCTTTGTCACAGCTACACAATTCTTGCGCATAACACACGGTCACGTAAAATCACGGGTTAACTAAGTAATGCGACATACATGAAATAATACCATATTTTTTACCTTAAATCACAAACTGTAACGTTGACCTTTGTCATAGCCACACAGTTTTGTGCATGACACAATCCATCCGTCTGATGAAAAACAAGTCAACTGCTTGATGCAATTCATTTTTATGGCAAGGACACACTTTTTAATGTCTTGCCAATAAATACCGACAGTGCAAACAATTTATTTACTAACAATTTTCATGTAAACATCATAATGAAACATAACACATGTATTCCATCGATTTCTGCAGAAATAACAAAATATATTCATTAAGGTGTCATTGCAACATGCTACATAAAACTACCTGAAATAACAATGGTCAGTATTGTTTTCAAGGGCTCAGGTTTTTTAAATTGGTCTCCAAAGGTTTATTTAGGCCGCTCACGACCCAATTATTTCATCAATATGTCTGCAAAGAAAAATCTTAATTTCATTTGATAAAATTCTGAAAGTCTTCAGTCTTCTTCTTACTTTCTCAATAAGTATTCATTTTTTTGCAATTCGTTTTGTTTTTCAACACAAGCAGTACTCATCTGTGACTGTCCTCTTTTACCAAGAGGGACATATAAACGTATGGGACGTTAATTAACTACTTTTTTCACGGTTTTATTACGAATGTTAGAGCCTTTGTTTACCATAAGCCTGCTGTTGACTTGTAACTTGTCCAGAAAACCTCAGTCTATGATAATGGCGCTATCTGTTGCTCTACTTGTCCAGAAAACCTCAGTCAATGATAATGGCGCTATCTGTTGCTCTTTCTGAATACACAGTGTGGACATATATGATAGAACTATTTGAGCACATATTACATGTAATTCCAGTGTGTTGTGGTGTATGCCATCGCTCCATTTTTGAGTTGGAAACTAAGATCCTTTAATGTTTCAATAAATAGTTATTCGCAATCGATCATCAAATGTGAATCCGGTAACACTCGGAAACGCTGTGATTTTGTAGCTATTAAAGCATCTTGCTCATGGTTGTAAATCATTTATCGGAGTACAGAGTATGATGAACGAAGCCATTATACGTTTTGCCAGGTCGTTATTTAAAATTTTAATTGTCATTAACATCAGCAGAAATTCACTTTTTGAACTAAGTTTTTGTTCAGGTCCGGATCGAGTTTTTTAAGAAAAGCTCTTGACAGAAACCACACCGTTCACCGCTTATTTACTAAAAGTCATACATCCTTTTGTAATTTGCTGAACATGTTGTAAGTTTTAATACCAGTGTAGAAATACACATCATCATCTGTGTGCATTATTGTCTGTAATTAATTCCCTTTCAGCATTCTATTTTTTTTTATGTTTCAAATTTTAATTTTCGTCTTTAAGTTTTGCAATGACCTGATTGTTATGCACCCGAAGGGCGGCATATGGCTTTTGAACTGTCCGTCAGTCTGTCCGCCATTCTGTCCGAAAACTTTAACATTGGCCACAACTTTCTTACTAGTAAACCGATTCACTTCATACTTGGACACAACATGCCTTTGGACAAGACCTTTCTTTTTACATATGTGTTTTTTACCTTGACCCCTCAATCCGTCCGTTTGTCTGTACGTCAGTCAGTCTGTCCGTCCGTCTGAAAACTTTAACATTCCCCATAATTTTCTTACTAGTAAACCGTTTCACTTTATACTTGAACACAACATCCCTTTGGACAAGACCTTTCTTCTTACATATGTGTTTTCGACATCGACCCCTCAATGACCTTCCGTCCGTCTGTCTGTCCATCAGTCCGTCCGTAAGTATATCTGTCCGTCCGTTCGAAAACTTTAACATTGCCCATAACTTTCTTACTTGTAAACCGTTTCACTTCATACATGGACAAAACATACCTTTCTTCTTACATGTGTTTTTGACCTTGACCCCTCAATCCGTCCGTCTGTTTGTCCGTCAGTCAGTCCGTCCGTCCGTCCGAAAACTTAAGCATTGCCCATAACTTTCTTACTAGTAAACCTATTCACTTCATACTTGGATACAACATCATTTTGGACAAGACCTTTCTTCTTACATAAGTTTTTTCGACCTTGACCCCTAAATGACCTTCACCTTTTAGTCCAAATTTTTCAAAACTTTGACATTGACCATAACATTCTTGTTAGTAAACCAATTCACTTCATACTTGCACACAACATCCCTTTGGAAAAAACCTTCTTTCTAACATATGCGTTTTGACCTTAACCCCTCAATCCGTCCGTCTGTCTGTCCGTCAGTCAGTCTGTCCGTCCGAAAACGTTAACATTGCCCATAAATTGTGTACTAGTAAACATATTCACTTTATTCTTGGACACATTATCCCTTTGGACAAGACCTTTTTTCTTACATATGTATTCGGCCTTGGGCCCTCAATGACCTTCACCTTATAGCCGAAAATTCTGAAAACTTAAACATTGTCCATAACATTCTTGTTAGTACACCGATTCACTTCATAATTAGACACAAACCCCAAATAGACATGACCTTTCTACTGACCCATATATTTTCACCATGACCCCTGAATGACCTTTACCTTATGGTCCAAATTTCTGAAAACATTAAATTTCATTTAACATCCTCATTATTTAATATATTAACTTCATAATCAACACCTCTTTCCATGTTTTTGACCTTGACATCTGAAATACCTTGACCTTATGGATCCAATATTAAATAAATTATCATTCCCTTTAACTTCCTCATTAGTTACCAGATTTACTTCATACTTGGACACAACATCCCATTGGACAATACCTCTCTACTGACCTATATGTTTTTGACCTATACATGTTTATGACCTACACATGTTTTTGACCTTGACCCCGAATTCCCTTAACGGTCCAATTTGAAAAATAAAATCCCTATACCTTCCTCACTCACGGTGCCTATACCACGATATCTTTTCAGACCTGTGTTGGGAGAATAAATCGCGACACAATTAATATTTTTAAGGATCTCTTTTTAAATATTTTACCAATTTAAATGGGATGAAGTGGAGAGCCCGCTCATTCGTATGAGTTTTCTAAAGGTATCATGATCTTTAAAAAAAAGTATTGTTTCAGTAAAGTGCAACCGCGCGTTTGAATGGTTAGAAAAATGTCAGATCAGTGTGGGGACTTCATATTACAAACGCTCAGCTGCACTTTACGCGGTGTAGTTCTATCGTTACAAAAATTAACATTGATATTTATGTTTTACGAAATTAATATCCGTCCGATTCACACATGTAATATTTGTATTGATATAAGTTAGAAAACAATGCATGTATGTTTGTATGGAAAATAAAATACCAGCTTTCGATTCATATCAAGTAGCGGTCATGAGCCTTACTGGCAGTGTGTACACCAAAACATACTAAAGACTTTGAGTTTTTTACGTCTAACTTGTACGTGTGATAACACTATGATTTGTAACAAACGTCTGTTGTTCAGTAATCAGGAACCCGCGCTATACATAATAACTGTAAGTTTTGGACTTTAATCTGCATATTTTGACATATCGAATAACTTGTAACTTAAAAATGTGTCTGATCTCAACATGTTTATTTTTTATACTTTCAAGATCATACTACAAACCATTCCTTTTGACAAACAAAGGAGTTCATATATATAATGTGAACATAAACAGTGTGAAATGTGCAAGACATTTTTTCAAGTCTGACAACACTTTCCTTCATCACAAGTGTTCATATTGTATGAATTGCAAACAGACGTTCAGTACATACCAAAGATTTTGTACTTATGTGTACAAGGCCACCACTAGTGTTAATTATCCAGAAGACAATACATCTTTTTCGTCTAAAAAATTATGTTAAATGATCAGAGGAAATGAACTGATGACTGATGATACAGTATGCTATATTTGTGGAATCCTTAGGTCAAAATTCCCAGAAGTGTTAGTTGGCGTGATTGTGCCTGCAGAGGTGGAGCTGTTATTATAAACTATATCGTAAAGTCACAACCACGTGTTCCTGTAGACAGACTTTCTGTTAACATACACTATACCACTGAACATCTGGTCACATCTTGCTAAGATCCCAGTACCAAAACAATACATGTATTTGATTCCTTGATTTATATAGCTATTATACAGACTATAATGACTATACTAAGACTATTCTATCATGTGGATCAGTTTAGCATTGTATATTAGCAGTATGTAAGTCAGCAGACACTTCCAAACTGTGTTTCGTTTGCAGCAACGTTGGCATATTATTGCTGTCCGCATACTAATCCCAAATCCCTGGTGCTTGATGAGCGACAAACATTATAAAATTTCTGTTTGCCACTTTAGAAAGAAAAACAATAACTGCAACTTTTAATGTCCATGAATAACTGTTAATATCCATGAATTCAATGCAAAGATCCAAGAAAAAGAACGAAAACAGCTTGCCAGAGCTTCAATGACACAAGATCAGATAGAAAACCAAAGACTTAAAGATAAAAAGCGTAAACAATTGGAAAGAAAAACAGGAACTGAGGAGCAGATAGAGAGTGATAGACAAAGAGATCAGGAAAGTAGGAAACAGCCGAGACTCAAAAAGAAATCCACAGCAAATAATTTTAGACGAAGACACAGACCGAGAGGGTCATACATTTCAAGACGCAGGAGGAACCCTGAGCAAAACAGTATTGACAGACAGAAGAACCAGAAAATTCAGGAAACTTAAAGAAGAAAACGGAATCCAGAACAGGAAAGTGTAGACTGACAGAAGAATCAAGTAAGTCACAGAGAAAAACGGTGGAAAAGGACTAAAGAAGACAGACAAACGGATCGGGAAAGACGAAGACGTTCACGGAGCAAAAGGACTACAGAACATGTTAATACAGACAGAGAGACAAACAAAGAATGTCAGAAACATGCTAGGTCTATGCAGTCAGAGGAGCAGCGGGAAAGAGCGAAGTCCCATGGTAGGACAAGGAAACCAACTTCTAGACATCCGTCTGATGTTCAAAAGGCTATTTCAAACTTCAAAGCTATCATCACAATTGCTGCTGAATACATTTGTAGTGTATGTCAAAGGTCGTTGTTTAGAAATAGTGTTACATTTTTAAACCTGAGTCAAATATTTCTAAAGAAACAGACACACATAAAATTTAGCCAGATGGACTTAAGTACATTTGTATTACTTGCCATAGATATTTATATGTGAAGATGACAATTTCGCCACAAGCACAAATTAATAAACTGTCTATATCAGACAATCCAGAAAATGTGAATTTAACCACCTTTGAAACCAGGTTGCTAGCAAGAAGGTATCCATTCATGAAGGTAGTACAATAACCTAAAGGTAAACAAAAGGGAAATATTGTCAGAGTAGTCAACATACCTGTTGATGCAAATGAAGTGTGTTCCAGTTTCCCACGTACACTTGCCTCATCTGGAATTTTACCAGTCAAATTGAAAAGAAAGAAGTCTTATAAAGGAAGAAAGCTTTCAAATGGCTTGTGAAGAATAACAGACACTATCAAATTGTTCAGACTCCACAAGTGAACATGACACTTCTGATACTTGGAAGAGTTTTGTCGATGAAGAAAAAGTACCGTCATCAGAGATGGAAAATGAGGAAGTTGGCACTATGATGCTAGACTCAGTCATCATATTGCTCTGACTCTGATTCGTCTGATGTGTACACTGCTTTGTGTACACAAACTGCAGAAGAAACACAATGTGATAATTGCATCCAGCGCAGTGATCAAGCTGCCGACGCTTCTAATATTGAGTCCATAGCTCCCGGAGACGGTCAATATCCAATACATTTTATGCTGGATCCTGGCTATGAGGAGTAATCCGTCTCAAGTATTTTCCCAACAACTGTTATGGATTTGATGCAGACAGGGAAATGAAGATAAGTCTAAAGAAAAACTTTAATGTCTGAATATTGAACTATAAAGGCACGTTTGCAAAGAATTTGGAATACTTATATTTTGCCCAGTATGTTTCGGAGTACAAACATGTTATGGATTCTGTGTCAATAGCAGTAAGAAAACGTTCCAATAAGCACCCTCCGCTAATGCTACTGATGCGGCTTTCATCAAAGATCCAGACAAGCTAAAGACTCTTATACTGAAGGACAGAGCATACCGGTATCTCCAGACGGTCCAAGGATCTCCACCATATTGACAAAGGTGTATGTATAAATTAATGGCAGCTGTCAAACAGTTTGGCATTTTCACATTCTTTTTCACTCTGTCTGCAGCTGATTCTTAATGGGCAGATTCTTTAAATGCCATCTTAAGACCAGAGGGAAAGCAGCTCAGCGAGAAAGAAATCCAGAATCTCTTCTGGGTGGAAAAATCAAAGCTATTAAAGTCAAACCCAGTGACGTTGGAAAGACATTTTGACCATAGGTTGCATTGTTTCTTCCAGAACCTCCTGCTATGTAGAGGTGAGCCTCTTGGTAAAGTTACACATTACTCGTAAAGAATTGAGATCCAGCAAAGAGGCTCCCCACATGCACATTGTGTCATTTGGGTAGAGAATGCTCCAACACTCAATGAAAACATCTTTATCGACACATATATCACATGTTATATACCGTCAGAAGAAGAAGATCCTCTGCTCTATAACCTAGTTACTACTGTATAGCAGCACCTACATACAGCAGCATGTAGTAAGAAGGGTATCGATTGTCGCTTCGGCTTTCCCTAACTAGCATCCTTGCATATATTGCGTGCTTCAGAGGTTGAATTTGAGGACGCAGTTTTCAAAGCTGCTACAGTTGAGGCAGCTGCAGACATCCTTACTATTGTTTTCCATGTACTAAACGATGACAAAGAGGGAACATAATTTTCCCTACATGATCTGTTGGTAAAGGCAAGAATTCCTGAAGAACAGTACAGGTATGCTTTGTCCATCGCCAAAAGAAGAAAACAAGTAGTTTTACAGAAAAAATTGAAGAGCAGTTTCTAAACCCATATAACAAGTATCTTCTGTAAGCATGGCAGGCAAATTTGGATGTGCAGCCTTGATCCGTATGCATACATACCTTACATAAAAGATGAGTGAGAAATTTTCTAACGAAATGCAGTGTCATGGATGGAGAGACCAGCTGAAAGCCTGTGAGAATGCCTTTTTGAATGCCCGCGAATAGACAGCACAAGAAGCAGTGTACCGATTACTGAGTTTTTCTCTTTTCAACTCCAACGTTTCAACTGTGTTCGTTCCAGAAGCATTGCCAGAGAAATGAGTGGCTTTTCTTAAACCTCAACAACATATACAGTCTATGGATGATGACGATGATAATGTATTTACAACATCTATCATAGATAGGTATGCTGCACGTCCAAGCCAATTACAAAGCATGTGCTTGGCACAGTTTGCCATCAATTATTCACCTTGCAAGACAAACTGTGATGCAGACCAATCCAAAGAAAAAGAATTCATTTGAAAAACAACCTTGGATCAATGAAGAAAAATAAATTCAAAACAATCAGGTCTACGCTACCACCACTAGTCTGTTCTAAAAGAACCAGAAGAATATTATTATACACAGTCTCTTCTTTTCTGGCCTTGGACAAATGAAAGTGATTGATTGAATTACCATCTTATGAAGATTACTTTGATGAAAACAATCGACAGCAATAGACAAGAGACCTGAAAGTCTGAAAAACTTCACAATGTCACAGGATTCAAAAAATATAGGAGGTCTCCCTGAAGAAGTAGTACTTGCTTTAGGATCAAAAGTTATTCTGATAAGAAATATTGATATTGCTGATGGCTTAGTAAATGGCAGTCAGGGTCAGATTGTTAAGTTTGTCAAATCTGGGAGAGGTGAAGTAGTTCCTATTGGAGTGAAGTTTGACAATCCAAAGGTTGGCCAGGATACACGACAGAAGTCTCCATAATTGTTAGAAATGCAGTCTCATCAAAATGCCACACCTATCTTGAGAACGAAAACTACATTTACTGTCACAAGAAAGAACAGAAACTTGACGGTTAACAGATACCAATTTCCATTGAAATCAGCTTTGGCTTGCACTTTTCATAAAGTTGTATCTTTCGAAGGCCATTTTAACCCTGGTCAGGCTTATATTGCCCTAAGTAGAGCAATATCGCTTGCCGGTCTACATCTTTCCAGTTTTGACAGCAAGAAATTAACCGTAAATTTGTCCGTCTAGAAATGAATGAAACATCTAAGAAACGATAAATCCATTCCACTGTATTTCTGCTTCTTCACTATGTGGAAAGAGACCATTATTGCCTCTGATTTAAACATCAGAGCATACCCTTGACCTCATTGTGGACACTTTACAACAACAATCTGATATCATCATCTTGACTGAAACATGGCTGAATGCTGACAATGCTGAATGCCATGACTTGGACACAGACTTCCATATTTACAGATCAGACAAGCAGAGTGAAAATGATGGTCGTGGAGTATCGTTACTTGTAAGGAAGACTGATGTTTGGCTGCAAATTGTAACATTCAAACTAGAATTGCCTTCACAGATAACAATGTATGTGGTTGCAGTATACAACTCCCCCGCATCTACTACTGCGCACTTGGAATCAGTACTTATGGCACAGATAACGCATGTCAACCAAGTTGGATGTTCTTCGTCATTTTTGGTAACAGGTGACTTCAATCAGAACATAAATAGTTTTTCCTCTGCACATATTTGCCAGACACTTTCAATAGGGGGATAAATGCAAAACGTGACATCAACAACCCACTGGTCAGACTCATGTCTTGACCATGTATACCTCACCAAATTTCACGCTTCTTCAAGTCGAATAACTCCAGCTTATTTCAGTAATCATATGTGGGTTTCCAGTGGTACAGGTTCAAATAACAAACAATAGATACAGAAAGATCAAGGTAATTAGGACAATGGTGTATAAGTATGAAAGGATGATATGATACAATGAAATGAAATACATATTTTCCACTTTACAAACAGAACACAATGTTAATGAAGACATTTGTATGAAAGCCATTTAAATTCAAAGTGTTATTAAGACCATTTGAAAGGTAACAAAACAGGTGTGTTTAGTATCGAACTAACTGTATGTGAAATTCCAGTATAAAATTGAAATATTAAAGTCTTCCACTTTACAGACAATAATTTTTTAAGTATACCATTATACGTATGGAATGTTTTGAAGTATTTAGCTATACATATACAAACTAAAAACTGAAGATAACTGCCATATTCACTACAAATAATTAAGTATTTAGCTCTACACACAGAATATTGTAAAGTATTGAGTCCTACAGACTAAGAATGTTGAAGTATTCTTGTGTACAACGTTAGATTGTGTGAAGTATTCAGCTATACATTTGAAAATAGTGAAATATTTAGTTATACAAACTGAAAGGCTATACAGGCTTTGATTTATGAAGTATTCAACTATACAAACTTAAGATTTTGAAGTAGTTATCTGTACAAATTATGAAGTATTCAGGTATACAGACTGAAAATTGTGAAGTATTCAGGTATACAACATAAAATTGTGTGACGCATTCAGCTACACAAAGTGAAATACGTTAAATATTCAAGTTAAAAGTGATACTTGTGAATTATTCAGCTATACAGACGGTAAATTATGAAGTATTCAACTCTAGAGACGGAAAATTGTGAAGTATGCAGCTACCTATCCTAAAAATTATGAAGTATTCAGCTATATAGACTGAAAATTGTGACATATTCAGTTCTACAAACTGGAAAGCTACCCAGACTGTGAATAATGAAGGGTCCAACTATACAGACGTTAGATTGTGAAGAAGTGTCACTGCAAATTGTGAAGTATTCAGCTATACAACATTAGATTGTGTGATGTATTCAGCTACACAGACGGAAAGTTGTGAAATATTTAGTTATACTCACTGAAAGGCTATGCAGACTGATATTAATGAAGAATTCAACTATATAGACTTAGGATTCTGAAGTAGTGATCTATACAGATTGTGAAGTATTCCGGTATACAGACTGAATAGTGTGAAGTATTCAGCTATACAACGTTAGATTGTGTCAAGTATTCAGCTACAGACTGAAATTTGTAAAATATGCAGTTAAACAAACAGATACTTGTGAATTATTCAGCCAAACATACTGTAAATTATGAAGTATTCAACTATACAGACAGAAATTTGTAATGTATTCAGCTACACAAACTGAAAACTGTGACATATCATATTCAGCTATGCAGACTTAAGATTATGAAGTATTAGGTGTACAAACTGAAAATTGTTAAGGATTCCGCCACACAACATTAGATTGTGTGAAGTATTCAGCTACAGACTGAAATTTGTAAAATTTTCAGTTATACAAACTGATACTTGTGAATTATTCAGCCAAACAGGCTGTAAATTAGGAAGTATTCAACTATAAACAATCCCAGAGTCGATAAATTGACCGCCTCCATATTGGCTATCACGTGAACCCGCCGCCATCTTGGTACTGAAAAATTTGACAGATAACAGCGTTCTACATGGGTGACATGTAGAACGCTTTTATCTGTCAAATTCTTAACGTAATTTAGACCGAATTTGCTGTATTTTTTAAAAAGAAATCATTTCAGTTATGCCTTAGCTTTAAACACAATTATTATTGAAATTTGTTATTAGAAGATAATCATAAAGGTCATTCCGCAGTATGAAGTAAACTTTGTGATTTTTAGCGTTAATAATTCCGCAGATGTCAATAAGCGAAATTTTAAAGATTAATGACCGAGATATACAATTTCTTTGAAAATCATATATCTGCCTTTGATTAAAACATTATTATTTCTCTATAAAAAAATGTATATAGTTCCAGGTATACCCAGAAAATTGTGAATTATTCACCTATTACAGACTCTGAGGGAAACAGACTGAACGTTTTGAAGTATTCAAAATATACAGGCTGAAAATTGTGAAGAGACTTAATTAAGAATGTGAAGCTATACTTACTGAATATTTGCCTTTGCAGAATGAAAATTCCGAAGTATTCGCCTCTAGAGACGATTATGAAGTATACTGCTATACCCACTGTAAATAGTGAAGTATTTAATAGTGAAGTGAAGCAATACAGACTTGAGGTTGTGAACTATCCTTCTTAAAAGGCTAAAATGTGAATAAAGACTTAAGATTATGAATTAATTATCAACCTATGACTGAAAATTGTAAAGTATTAAAAGACTAAAAAAGTGTTACTGAAGTATGAATTATTTTAAGTATTTAGAGATTACTACACTTACTACACAGGCGCCAGTTTCGTTATGTCAGTACTGGTGGATATCTGCAGAACCAATAAAAGAATGTATATGTATAGATAAATATTGCACTTGTATCTCTCTTCATTTATTTTTGTCGTCACTCTGTTTTATATACCTACAATTTATATATATGTGTTCCTCAATTCATAGGTCAAATCACCACGTTGGGGGCATTGTCATCTTACAGTGAAATATCTTGTTTTATATAAACCATGAGGAGAAGCCATATAATCATGCACAAGAAAGTGAAAATCTAAGAAACTGTTCTTAAATGCCGGGGTAGTATGTCTACATCTGGATCTGGAATTTTAATCGTTCCTAGATGTGAATCACTACTGGTAGAAACTTGAGTTGCAACATCTACCAAAAACGCGCTTCTCGTTTCATATTTGTTTCAAGACAGTTTCTTCAAAGAACGATATTTTGCTGCAATATCGATATGCAATAATCGGTATGGGTACTTGATGATCGGCTTTCCATCGATAAAATTATATTTTTGATAATATCCGTATGTCATTAAAGAGTAACTAAAGCTTGGTACCATCACGTCGACCCACAAACTTTTTCAATTTGTATCCGTCCATCGTAACTTTCTCTTTAGTTAAATGAACAAAATAAGCATGGGATGAAATATAGTATAATCTGCTCTTTTAACTAAGTTTGACATTTTAAAGCGAATATAAAATGCATGCTAATATATTTATATAGCCATTAGTTTAAAACTCGTAATTGTAACTACCAGTACACTGACAGAAAAATGCATAAAAAATATCATACTTTGATTTGTCATGCTGTTTTCATCAAAATTGCTACTTAACCTTGTAAGATCTAAAAACATTTCTAATGTTCATTTGATTATGTCGTTTCTGTTGACAAACGTCGAGCAATTCGTTTTTGTATTATATTTCTCATGATTGGTAATAACATTATTTACATTAAAATGTTTAAAAATATGTTCACATATACGAAGCAGCTACTTGTGAAGACATCCACATTTTGTTCACAGTTTAGATTTCTATTATTCAGCAAGTATTCGCCGTTTTAGCAACCTATGAAAGATTATCTTTAACTTAACAAAATCTAGTTCACGCTTGTACGGACACACTTAGTTGAAATCAAAATCTGCACTATTACTCATAGTTTTTTATAAATGTTTTATTCTCTATTCTTAAAATACTATTAATTTCTCATCATCATTATAAGCCATTTCATCATCATTAATTTCATTGTCATCCTAATCATCGATAAAAACATCATTATTATCCTCGTCAATGTAAGCAAATGTTTTCCATACAAATAATAACCCAACGACAAAATAGGAGTGGGTGTTTGTATTTGACAGGACTTTCGACATATTAATGCAAAAAAATCAATTCCTTTGACGCCTGTTTAACAGAGATAGATCCCAAAGGTATCGCTCAGTTGATGCTTATCGTGACGACTGTAAACGGTGTAACAATCTTGTTCAAATGTCTAAGAACTGTAACGATACTTAGTTAATGATGTAGGACGTGTCATTATGTATACTAAAACATGCACATGTGTGGCATGTGAATAGTGCACATTTATATATACCGATCAGACAGTAAGTTTAAACTTAAAATCAAGAGTTAAGGTTTGAATAAAGTGATCCCCGCCGATGCCCAGAGCGCACACAGGACGCCCTCAACGCCTATCAATCCCGTTAAGTTGCTTAAAATAGTATACATTTACAAATATTAAACATTAACTTGTTTAAAGAAGGTGCGATTTGTTGCAAGATTCATCCACCACCACCAATCAAGAGAAGTGTACATGACTTCACGTACACCCCATACAATAATCGGAAGTAATGAACGATTCAGGTAAAACCGCGAGCGGGATACGCAACCCTTACTGCTCAATTTTCTCTTTTTTTCTTGTTACGGCAGGGGAGACGTATCAGAACCCATGGCTCAAGACCGGTTTCTAAGTGCCTTCATCACCTTCCGAAACCTTTAATTTTATAGTAATTTACAAATAAGCAGCTATTATTATATTGTAAAAATTAAGTATTCTTTAGCAAAACATGTAAGTAACACATTATCAATCTCTTTGCGCAAATTTATACAACAAACCAACATCAAAAGCATCCCGTAAGAACATCTCACGTCAACAAGAAACAAACTAATCACTCAACCATAACATCCATGAACTAAAACTTAAAAAGAGTGTAGATTAATTATAAGTAATCGAGTATTATATTATATGCATATGACGAAATTTTGCAACAGCTGGGTGCTGAAGCAGTGTACCATGACACTCGCAATGTAAACATGATATAAGTTGTGTAAATTGAAAAAAGCAATAGCAAATTTCAATGGACAAGATGATTTTCTTTAGAGGTATAATATTTGATAGGGTGAATTTATATTGTATGCGTTGAAATAAAACTCAGAGTCTTAAGATATCCGTATATAAAACACTAAATAAGCTTAGAGTGCGTTTCACTAACATAGCGTATATTCACGCAACTTTAGGTTTACGAACAAAATTTACGCCGAACTTTAATTAATGCGTACGCCAATTCACTAAAATGTGCGAGAAAATTTACGCTGCGTGTAAGTGTTGTTTGGCCTCTCAGGTGCGCGCGGACGCGTAAGAAAGTAATCGTCTGCAACAGTATCTACTGTAAAGCGAGATTATACGATTTTTTACATGTGTTAAATTGTAATATATTGATAAAATATGTCGCAAAAACACAAAATAGGCAATAAAAATTATACATTGAAGACGAATTTCATAACATGCAGCAAAGACAAATTAGCGCCTCGAGCCGAATGTGACGAATGAATTTCGTACATATTTTCCTACAATAACCGAAGCATTCGTCTTTTTAGTTAGTTTTCGTGTGTCGTATGAATATATATATCGTTGCAGGAATTTTAAATAAACCGTTAAACTAAATTTAGATTCACAGCGTACATGCATGATTTACATGCTGGCAAATTCGTCTGTACAGCCTTTTTCGATTTCAGAATTAAATATCTGGTTTATTTAGCATTTTTTGACACATGTTCTTCTTAACTTTTATTTTAATTTATCTAAAAATATATGTTTAATAAGTTGTTTACACATGTTATATTAATTAATAAATATTTGACAAAAGCGTATATACTCGCTGTAAACAATCGATACAATGGACGTGAAAACGAAGAAAAAGAAAAAGAATTGGTCAAAAACGAGTTTGAAACGCTCGTTTCCGAGTATGAAAAAAAGTTTGACGTGCTCGAGAGTGATCTGTCCGGTTCGAGCAAATTAGCGTCCCAGGCAACAAGCAAACATTTTCGGATAAATAATTTAAAAAAAATATTTTATATTTTAACTGTTGCAAAAGAAAATGCTATCTTCTTAAAGTGGAAGTTAATTTCAGTAACATCATTCGCAGCACTACATAACCCATACTTTCATCAGACTATGTAAAAGCTCGATTAATTAAAGAGCTATGTTCTTTCTTATTAGCCCATGTAAAATTAGCAAATATAATTAAAAGTAAATATGAGCCACGTTCTGAGAAAACTGGGCTTAATGCATGTACGTAAAATGTCCGCCCAGATTAGCCTGTGCACTCCACACAGGCTAATCAGGGACGACACTTTCCGCCCAAATTGGATTTTTGCTAACAAGAGACTTCATTTCAACGAAACATGTCTTTCAAGCGGAAAGTGTCATCCCTGATTAGCCTGTGCGGACTGCACAGGCTAATCTGGGACGACACATAACGCACATGAATTATGCCCAGTTTTCTCAAAACTCGACTCATATAGAAATTTACCGCCCAGAAAGAGAGAATACTAACTCGGCGATAGTTTGGATAGTTTGTTCAGCTGAAAACAAAGTTTTGTCAGCTTTAAAATATGTATACCGTGTAATTGTTGGAGAGAAAATATGAGTTTTAAGAAGAAACAAGTTACTACATGTAGTTATTGGAAATTCCCTGACTTCCAGATCCAGTATTATATATGTGCGATACACGTGTGTTTCTGCAGTAAGATTTATTTTATACAAAGATTAGAATTCTCATCAAGGGATCTAGTGTTATCTCGTGACCGTCAGTTATCTGGCGTTAAATGCGATTCTTTATAATACAAAAGGATGTCACGTAATTACGTATTGTTCGTGGAGAACACACAGTAACAAACAAAGTTCTTTTCTGTTTTCATCGATTTTTATTTCTGTTAAATAAATTTAACACAACGCTTCTAATGTTCACGAAGTACAAATTTACAGCGCAGCAACCAACATGGCCGCCACGTCAAGAAGACGTGACAACTCTCAAAGTTCTTTTCCAAATCTAACCGCAGAATCTCGTCTTACAACAACCTCACAGCATTTTATTCTCAGGAAAATAAACATAAAGTTTAGATATGTCTTATCCCATTCTTGATTGGTTTACTGTTACTCTGTTACTCTGTCCCCGATTTACTAAACCCACCCCTTCGAATAACCCTTGTTGATTGGATGGACCGCTCATGCATGTACCACATGTCGCAGCAGAAAAGTGCAATATACAGTTATCACGGTTGACCAATATGTTTGTGATGAACATGTGCAGATAATAATCTTTTGGAACAGGAGGCCTCCTTTCATTAGCATACTTGCTCATATAACCCGGTGTTCTCTTATGGACAAACCACATTGGTAATATGAAACCTAACACTTCTATAATCAATTACGTAAACCCCGATACACATTAGATACACATTCAATCTGAACTTGCATCTGTTATGTACCTTGGGAAATTGGAATTACACTTATATATTCAATTATTTAAATTTAATTATACACCGTGTCTGAATTGGGACTTAATATGTCTGTTATGTATTGGTTTGAAGTAATTTTGACCTATGAGCCGAATTGTTAATCAAGACTAAGACAAATCAACGGAATCCGATGTTCCCGATAATTGAACTACATTGGAGAAATGAAACCATACATTTGTCAAACTTCATTACAACCCATCCGAAGATTCTATTTTAACTATATATATATATACACATGTTACTAATAATATTCATTACATTACATTATGATTAAGGATGTATTTCTAGAATATTTTCTTTATATAACTCTTCTTAGATTATTATCATTTGTTACACTAATATATAACATAACATTTATGTTATATAATGAATACATTACGTTACATGGTCATTGTTGAGGAGAAGGATTAAGTACCACACCGGTCCATTTTCATAATACGTTCACAAACGATAAGCATTGAAAAAATTGGGTTGATAGTATTTTTGTGTTGAACATAATTGTTTGGTTAACATTAAAGTGTCGTGTATCAAGAGATAGCATTCTGTAGTTGCTGTTGTTGTTTTTCTCAATAATTGTTATCACTTATCAAAATCAAACGCTAATAGTCTGAATGGAGTGTTTACATGCAGCGCTGGTTGTGTACATTATTTACCTTAATGAGCATGACATAATTCAATTGCGGTTTAGCACATCTCTTTATGTTCACTTAAGTAAATCGTAATTAAATCTGTCTGATCTCAAACAGTATTGCTAAAATCCGAATTGATTAATAATCGTACACGAGAAGAACGACCGAAGACTTTAAAGCTGTGTACAAACGCAATCGTTTTTATGTGTAGTCCTGCGAGACATTTATCCTATATCATTTGTATTCATCTCATCGAGAATTGCGAACTTAACGCGAATAATACATTAACCGAATAAATGTCTGTCATATAAAGGCCATCCTTAATACAAGTTTAGAACAGTATCTATTATAACCCGTTAAACAGGCCAAGATATTCAAAATGAATTATAATTAATTATATATTTACTGTTTAATATATTATTGTATAATTTAAACTAGTGTTTGAAAGAGCGTGAATGATTATGTTGATGTTTTTATATTACTTTAAAACAATATTTTCTGCTACTTGTGAAGCTCAAGATTCCCATTGTTTTATATAAGAAAAATAATGATCCACATACGCATGCTTTTCTTTCGGTGAATATCGTACTAATCAAACTTGATTATTTCTTATTTAACTGTATGTATACGTTTCTTTGTAAGCCTCTAATATACGCAGAGAGAGTCAGCTAGGGGAGGTAACCGCAATTAATAGTTATACTTTAACTCACATATTTATAGCTTCTGGTTCTTAATGTAATATATCCTTAAACAAAATGAAGATCTAGTACACAGTATGTTACCTTAAAAAATGTTACTTTAAAGTTATTGGAAAGCCAAAACTTACACTTCCCTTATATTTTGCGTGTGATTAAACAAAGTATACTCTAATCAAATTCTTAATAGAAACAATACTTCCTTTTGCGAAATTATTTAGCATCGTAATACGGTAAACATTCATTCCGCTTTTAAGACATTGTTAAAAACTCTCCGTGACATCTGCGCATGTTTAAGAGTTAACGTTTTAGTCCTTGCAAAGTCTACAACATCATGACGTAAATACCAACATCTTTATGAAACTTTCCTTTAGAATGAAAAATGGTAAAATTCAAATAAAATTGAACTTGCGTGGACAATGAAACAGCGTCTTTAAAGAGGTCTATTTTACATATCATTTTCAATTTCAATGCAACGAAACGTATAAAGCTCCTGTCACGGTTTTATTGACGTATCAAGCGATGGGTTACATGTATCACTTGCATATATAAAGTCAGTCCTTAAATTGTATGTAGTGTCATGTTACTGTTCAGGGTTGCTCATGCGTTGGCGTTTAATTATTTAACATATCTTTAAAGAGGTTTTGGATGTTTAATTCTATATCTTGATGAAATATAGATTTTTTATTAGTTTTACAAAATTAAATCTTCAAAGCAAGTCGCCAGTGTACGCTTACCAGGGTCGGAATGTGTTGAATTGCATAAATACTATAAAATGAGCCTTGTTCTGAGAAAACAGGGCTTAATGAATGTGCGTAAAGTGTTGTCCATGATTAGCCTGTGCAGTCAGCACAGGCTAATTAGAGACGACACTTTCCGCCTTACTTGGATGTTTGCTAAGAAGAGACTTCATTTATACGAAAAAATGTCATAAAAGCGGAAAGTGTCGTCACTGATTAGCCTGTGTGGACTGCACATGCTAATCTGGGACAACACTTTGCGCACATGCATTATGCCCAGTTTTCTCAGAACACGACTCACATATATATTGCTTATAGACGAACGCAAATGTCAACTATGTAACACAAACGCTATTAAATCCGAATACCAGTTCTTTCTAACTTTTTCCAATCTATGAAGATATATGATCAATATACATTGTATTATGTATGATTAAACTGACAATATTTAGTAAAATTTAAAACATACTCTCTTGCAAAAAGAATAAAGGCATAAACAATGTTGCCAGATTCATAAGTGATGCCATTAAACTCCGTGATGAAAAATACAAGAATTTACTGCTTATTAAATCAATTTTGTATTCCATCCTAAATATATTTATCATATATTATGTTTTTGCTCTTTTCGAGTTGTTTTAATAACATTTGTGATTATTTACATTATCTTAATTGTATTTAACTGATGCACGTTGTCTATCCTTTGTTTACTTCTTTGTCAATGGTCAAATGTGTTTTGCCGATATTCCAATAAAAAATGAAACTTTTTGACTTCTATTATTAAAGAAAAAAGTAAGTTTCAACGTGTTTCTATTCATATAAAGATTGACACGTAATCTTAAAATGGGGTCAGTTGTCAAAACATCCAGTCACAGCCAGTATTCAGTACTTATACTTAAAAAATCATATCGTATAACAGAACCGCGGTATAAATTACGCCATACGGTATTCTATACGGTAATACGGTATTATGTACCAATGGTTATGTGGTAATCTGCACGCTATCACGGTATTATTTCTAGTAATACAGTATAAGTAACGGTTACCAGTAGCGGGCATGCAGTACCAAGTTCCTCTCTCTGATCCATTTTATGTCTAAGTGTGCTAAATAATATGTGTCTTGTTCTGAGAAAACTGGGTTTAATTCATGTGCGTAAAGTGTCGTCCCAGATTAGCCTGTGCAGTCCGCACAGGCTAATCAGGAACGACACTTTCCGCTTTTATGGTATTTTTAGTTTCCAGGAAGTCCCTCATTACCGAAAATCAAATTTGGGCGGAAAGTGTCGTCCCTGATTAGCCTGTGCGGACTGCACAGGCTAATCTGGGACGACACTTTACGCACATGCATTAAGCCCAGTTTTGTCAGAACAAGGCTCATATGCTCAAAACGCCAACGTTTCAAATAAAACAAACCTATGTGTAGCGACTTATTACAAACCTATGTGTAGCGACTTATTACAAACCTATGTGCAACGACTTATTACAAACCTATGTGTAGCGACTTATTACAAACCTATGTGTAGCGACTTATAAAAACCTATGTGTAACGACTTACTACAAACCTATGTGTAGCGACTTCAGGTTATAACTTTCATCGCATGAAGTAAATAAAATAGTATACGATGTACATGGTTTGTGCGGATGAGCAACCCCGTTAAATTGTTTCCGCTTCAACGACGTTGTAAAATGAAATCGTGGAAATGATACTTTTTGCACACAGCATTTACCGCCGTGTGAGAGGGTATAAAGACACGGTTTTTTGAAATCCAAATCTGAAGACTACAAAAGCGATATTAACGGGTTTTAGACATGAAGCATTTCGCCATATTTGGACTTGTGCTCTTTGTGTTGTTTTCATATGTCTGGTCAAACCATGTTGGCAAGAAAAGGGTGAGTTGAATTATTTCAGCTTATGTTCAGCACAAAAGTTGTTTGCTATTGCAAATCCCTTTTACATGTAAAGTATATTTTGTTGTTTAAAGAAGTTAGAAATATACTTACAACACTTGAAGTGTTGAGTATGATGGTGTCTTAACGCCTCTATAAGTATGTTAGTACACTTGTCAGCAACTTAATTGTATGGTATCGTTTGGTTGTGATTGCAGAAAGGCGTGTCCACTTGGATATGTTCAATGTTGTCATGCTTCAGCTTTTAGATGCTGTAAGCAGTAAAGCTTTTTATTGTTACATGAAAGGAACATATTTATGATTTTTCGTTCGCCTAATTTGTTTGACGATTTTACGTAAATACATAGATAACTTGATAGAATATGAAAGTTTATAGATGGCGAGGTATTCATTTGTATACTAATAACTTTAAAACATATCCATAACTCATTGAAAAAGTTTGCTGAGAATAACGATACTTAGTCTAGCAAACTTAAATTGTGTGCGGATTCACCCGTCACGTTTTAACAAAGCTGTGCTAGACATGATAAATCGTCTTTTAAAATGTGTCATATAAAGCCATATTTGGCACTATATCACGTAAGACGTTCATGACACTCTTTGGATGAATTTAAGATTTAAGATAAAACCAATCGTGAGAAAAACAATCAGCATTTGCAAAGCTTCAACACTGATCGTTACACCATAACAGTTTAGTAAAAACATAAGATACGCTCAGCTAAATGAAAATAAAACTATAAATTTACTAAATTAAACTACCAGCTGATTAAATACAAATACTAGTTTATATGATAAACAATCCTATTGATTTTGCACTAAGCAGACGCGATGGAATCAAAAGGACTATTTTCCGGCATGCCTACCGTGCTGATTTCCGGAAAGATGTTAAGTATTGCATTTAAAGAGGCTGCACGATTGCACTGCTGGAACGCAGGCTTGTGCAAAATCCAAGACTCTTGTTAAAATATCAGCCACTCGACCACTTGATGTATAATGCATGACAACCATTATTATTTGCACAATGTAAACAACGTACTTATAGCACGCAAGAAAAATCGTAACCCTATAAAATAAGCAAGGATCTTTTTCAATCCCCTCTTTTCAACCCATCTGAAATGACCCGCCGAAGACCTCTTTAAATGGGCACAAGTAAAACAGTTACTGTAGTAAAGAGTTTTACGTAAGTGTATCGGGGAAAATAACAATACCGAACAATAATACATGTATTATATAAAATGAAAATTGCGTACATAATCCAATATCTTTATACCTGTTAAATATTTGAGACCTTACTCGAAGGCTTAAAAAATTGATCAGTTGTTTTACGAATTTCGGCCCCTATGTTCGCGACAGAGCGAAATAAAAATAGTTGCATTGTATTTTCGATATAATAAGAGTTATTAACTGGAAATGTTTGCTAAACCATTTATAAATTGCAATTACTGAACTCTCAAAACTTTCAACTGGCCAAGAATTTGTCCTTTAACCTCGTAATTGATTAAAAAAAACAATGGCCTGTGCCTATATCCAGTTTCTGCTTTCACTCATGGAAGACAAACGAAAGGCAAAGAAAATCAGTTTTAAAATTCGTTCAGCTGTAATAACGTTTTACAGATTGACAATTATTTTAGCCAACCGAACACAGCTAGTATCTTAATTCAGCT
Organism: Dreissena polymorpha; assembly: GCF_020536995.1. Lineage (NCBI taxonomy): Eukaryota > Metazoa > Mollusca > Bivalvia > Myida > Dreissenidae > Dreissena > Dreissena polymorpha. The sequence goes on from NC_068356.1 coordinate 7,715,740, forward strand.
CACCCAAGAGTATGGTTTCCGAGGATCAATAATCTTTCTACAATGTCATTTTTGTGAGATTTCTACTTGCTCCGTATCACCAAGCTGATTACCGTTCTTCATATATTGAAAACATTCAGTCGATATTATTTACTTGAGAAAGAAATTGTTACTGGCTAACGGGAAAACTATGTGACCAATAACATTTTCCTGTATGAGACGATCGAACAGTTAAATACTTCCATTTGGTACCTTATGCAGTTAAACGAAAAATAAAGAAAACGATTAATAAAATAGCTTTTGGCAAAAAAACGGGGGGCATGGTAAAATAGACATTTTAGTGAACAAGTAAAATAAACTCTTATTCAATTTTATGTAACCATTTTAACTCTCGGCATAACGTCAAAATGTCGTATCAACTAGTTATCAATGTGTAACGACATAAGTTGTTTTTCTTTCCAGATTGGTCTATATCTTTCATTTAAAAAACGACGGTTTGTACAAAATTCGTATGAACGCATTTTCTTTATTAAAAGGTAACATTAACATTCGTTTTACATCAAATACATGATAAATTTAGTCTAGGAGATTTGTTCTTAAGATTAAACCTATATCTAATTTATGTGCAGCAATGCGTAAATACTCGCATCATAGTTGTATGCGCAAATAAAAAGGCGGTTTATCAAGCGACTCAAATGGGTGACTGAATTTTGAATTGCTATGAATAGTAAATTATAAATCTTTATAAAAGAATGTTCACATTAAGACGATACCCAGGGGTTGCGAGAGATTTCGGTGACATTTATAATATTTTATGCAGAGACGAAAATACATGGTAGTTGCATGACCACTTATTTACAGCCGATAAGAATAAAACAAATACAAACCTTCTGGTTTTGTTTGAAATCAAATACATCGTTAAAAGCCAGCATACTTTTAAATCGAACTGAATTTCGGAGATGATAATTTCTGAACGTATACATGCGGAAAAAAAAACACATATTAAACACAACAGAATAATCATACTTATTCACTTGACCAATCTGGACGTTCGGTGGGGGGGGGGGGGGACAACGACCCTACGCCAGTCAGGTCTGTTGTGGGATGCTGGGAGTAGCTCATTCCTGCGAAGGGACTCCGCTCTCTCATATTGTACATCTAGTTTTCTTCTGACAGTTTGGACGGCGACATCCCTCTGGCGTGCGCTTGTATAGTCTTGCACAGATAGTCGTGCCTGGTGAAGTATCCAAACAAAACCATCTTATTTCGTTTGTTGGTCGCCACAAGGAGTTTTTGTAAGCCAATTAGTACGCACTGCTGTAATGTTTCGGACAGTCTCTTAGGTTTGTTTTCTAAGTAGGAGATGCGGATCAGTCTTCATAGACATTTGTGTTCAATCTTGTATCAGGCGTTCTGTGTCCGGCTTTAATGTCCAGGTCTCGCAAACGAACATTAAAATCGAGACTCCGTTGTACTTGTACAGCATTTGCGTTGTATGGAAGCTGATTGGGCTGTCTGTTTATAACTTGCTTAATGTTGGCCATCGCTGCGGTCGCCAGGTCAATTCATATTTTATACTCAGCGTTGCGTGTACCATCCTTGCACGGGATTGCACCCGGGTACTTGAAGCTGGTCGCGTCTGCCTCTTGCCTGCCATGGTCATGTGTGCACTTTACAGTTAATAATAACAATACAACCATATAACTTACATTTAAAAGCGAATATTATTAAAATGATTTAAATGTAGGGAGCGTTAAGCGAAAAATGTAAATACTTGGTGATCTTCATGGTGATTACACAAGATCCGTATTGACTATAATATTGTCAAGATTAAAATAATGGCCTTTGTTTTACCAAGTTTTAATCATAAATGTGTCTTTTTAAGTAATAACATTATTTTTCTAAGATCTTACCTTATAATATTGTGACTTTGTGACCTAGTTTTTGGACACACGTACCCTGATTCGAACTGGGTATCGTAGATTTTGAATAGTAAATGTGGCTACTAGAGTGGTAATACGTTTATGTTCTAAGATTTTAATTGGTGACCTAGTTTTATGACGAATTTAACTCATGCCAAACGTTGTCTAGATATTGTGAAGATAATCATTCTGACCAAGTGGCGTTCATATTAAGCCTTACATATGGCGTTCAAAATGGTATCGATGTTTTCTATAATTTGAATTCGTAACTTTGTTTTTAGACGCATGTTACTCGGGTTCAAACGCAAAACATGTTTAGCCAAGATGAATCGAGATTAGATGCAAAAATGTGGAAAATGATGACCACACTAGCTTACTTTAAACGCTTCGTTCCCAGGTGCGCCAATACAAACTATTATTAATGCTTTTATACGTATAAAAAACATTAACTTAAGTTCATAACCAGGGTATGCTTTCTGAACCGCACGTACATTTCGAAATAACTTTGGTGTGATATATAAAAAATACATCCGTTCGCGTGATGAATGTTCAAACAAAATATCTATTTAACAAAGAAACATTAAAACCCAACGGTTATTTAAAAAAAAGCAAACTTTTTGCATCCATTATTATCAGTTTCTATATCACGTTATTAAACTGGCGGAAAGCCATTCAATTTACGGTAACTTAACTGATTGCATGCTATATGGGTTTGTGCGCGCAGTTCATATCATTTTTGATAACATCTTATAACGTCTCATTAAGGATCAAATAACCACTTACTTACAACGTGTATTTAAAATCTTATAGAAATAATGCGTGCGTGTCTGCACTAGTCAGTATGAAATTTAAGTTTTTGATAAAGATTAGTGGTTCAGATTTACATGTTAAAATATTTAGAGCAGGTCCATAAAATTCTTTAAATTAGTTGTTTATGCAATATTTCAAAGTCCATTTAATTCTCCAAGTAACTAGTAACGTTTCAAAGAAATAACAAAATCTTTGTAAATCACCCAGACAAGACCCCACCCCGGCTGGGTCCTGAAAAACCTCTAGCGTCGCTCCTATGGGTTAAATCGTTATTGTTTTGTGACCAAAGAAGCAATATTTATATACTTGTATCGTTACATAAACATGTCAACTTGATGGATCAGACTACCTCGTTGAACTTGCATATACTTGCGTATTTACCATCTGGCAAGTATACACGACAACAAACATCAATTTATCACGTAATCTGGTCACGATCTTCAATAAAAACGGACTGAAGACAGTTGGACACGTGCATCTACTGTCAACAAACTAATTAGTCTCCGACCACACTGACGTAAACCCAAGGCATGCATTATTGCGAACAAGATCTAGACATCAATTATGCAACAATATCTTCTAAAGATACTTAAGTCTCACGTAAAGACTCATCGATGGTGGGATAAAGTATACCGGTTTCCCAAACTATATCACAAAAGTATGATGTTGCTGATTAAGATTTTCTTGAAAGCAGTACAGGTTAAAGAAAGGATTTTAACCACATAGGTACTATTCGTTACCAGCAAATTCAAAAAAGAGGGTTCCATATAATATTAATTAGAGCGTTATAATTACAGTAAGTCTGTGAATCTCTGTTAATTAAACAAAACAACAGTATGATTTGTTGGCAACAATTTAACATAAAGAAGGGCTTCTTTCTTTCCCCCTGCACCGCTTCTGAAATATGACTCAACCATCCAGACATGGCTATGTTTCTTTAAAAACAGACACTGTTTCTGAACAGAATCTGAATACTAACTTCAGGTCTTTAGATGAGCTCAGTACACAACTGTAATAATAGAAAACTCTTTTTTTAGAAGAGGATGCTTTATAGCTCTCCCTGGCGGGCCACACAAAATATAACTTCAAAGTCGATAATTGTCTCAGATTATCTGTCTTCCCTCCAGGCTCTGCAATCCAGAAATAGAAAATCCAAACCTGAATCAAAGTCATCAGTTTCAGAGTCTCTCCAGTTAGTGAAAAAGAGGATACAAAAGTCATACACATCTTTCCAGGTGTCTGGCGCATGTTGGGTTATGGGGTGGCAGAAAAAGAAGCTTTGAGAACAAAAGATTTAAACAAAAATCACACTTATATAAACAGGACTAAATGAAAAACAAAAAGAAATCGTTTATTTACATCTGAGGGCGCCAAAACATTACTTAGGGCTAAATTTACTCGAAAAATGTTTTTCACTTTAACTTGAGAATGGGATGTTGCCTTCTTCCAGGAGATGCTGGAATTTTTAGTTAGAGACTAGACCAAACCTTTTGCGCGTGTATAAAACATACTATATTCCGCAATACATGCAATACAGCAGCATTCAACGGACATATCGTGATGTGCTGAGAGCGGCCCTAAATAGATTAACACCAGTCTCAACAACGTATTATACCACAGTGATGGCGTGGCGAAGAGTGTCTTTTATGGCCTTCATCGTTTTATATTTCAACTCACATGGTTGGTAGATCTAGTCATCCAAAACAGTTAATAACTAGAAGGGGTTCGGTAAATGACTGTCAATTGATTCTCTTTCTCATGTTGTATTTTATTAAGTACGGTATGCACTAAGTACTTCATATGAATTGATATATTTGTCTAGTACAAAAACAATCCATAGTAGAAATAAAAATATTTGTGTGATTCATTTTCTGTGGAAAGGTATTTGAATAATACTATAATGTTAACAATAATACATCCTGGGGAATATTTCTTTTCGCCATATATACTTATGGTGAACACAAGCATCATCCTTGTTTAAATAATCGTATCAAATGCAGAACACTGACTTTATTCAGTTTATAAAAAATACAAATGAAAGGTTTTCCCATTATAGGATATGATCAAAGAAAGACTATTCATTCCTACACTTATTTTAATGGTTTATAGCCTTACTCCCTTTACAAAACAGGATGATTGGTTTACCTGAGTCGCTACTTTTAAGGCTGCAATTGGGATATCTTCTATCGGAGTGAGTTAATAAGATAACCGCATTATTGATGTATATATAAACATACAATACAATGCCTTGATATAGGCAGCGTGCAGGCACAATTGTTTCAGTAACACAAACATAATATAAACACATGGTGACACATACTAGCAGCTCCATTGCATCTATCGTAAATTGATAATTGGAAATCGCATATTCACATGCGTAGTAATGCAAACTCATCCATTTAGTATCGTGTTCATTCAAGTTCTTTTTTATCTTTTTAGTTGTATGATTAAAGACCCGATTCGCGTACACTAAAACTAGTAATAACACTAGCAATCTCACTATTAATTACACTATTAATTACACTAACAATACACACAGACGCGAGCTATAAGCTCTAAGCATATTGCAAAACATGACGAAACACGAAAATAATTAATATGACTGTTATATAATGCCACAATAGCTGAAACTGAAACGCAATTAAAACTATATATTAATATGTCATCATCACAGCCATTCACACACAACATGGAGAAGTATGTCTTGTTACCCACTTATTTCTTGTAAAATATTCTAATTTGTGATAGCATAAAATTTATATAGGTAATAACACCACTTTGCCATTCACATTTACACCGTACACTGTTTAATTTGTCATCTGTTCTAAAATTAAATACATTATGTTCATAAATAACCGTAATGGTTATCGCTTTCTATTGGAGAGTTATGGTCATATAATTAAACTTAAGCAATATTTTACGATGACTAAATAATGCTAACATACAATAGCTTTCTGAAAATAGAAGTATTTGGACGGTATATATATTTTACAAATCATTGAGTTTAAAATGTCATATCAATATTACAAATGTATTATCATATATTCACTTATTATTATTCATACTAAATACTGAATCCAACTGTTTGTTTTTACTCGACTCCGGGAAAAAAAACATTTTCACTTTCTTTAGATATGTACACTTAGAAGAATAATTGTTGAAATATAATACTGATACAGTTGGGTGGGAGGGCTGTATCGTGGTACAAATAGCTGACAATTTATGCTTTCGAATTAGTGCAATATTTCGTGTGATATTTATATACTTTATGATATTATAACGGAACCCGAGACGTGAAAAACAATATTATCCATACTTGCAAGGTCATTAAATTCATTAGTGTTCATACAAATAGAAAAGTCGTCTGAGGCATAACATTCCCTCAATTTTCAGAATTTATTTGTATTGGAAACATTAGTAGTACTGTGGAAAATAATTCTATGATTGCGATGTACTGGGCTTTATAATCCAATAACCGGTAAAATAATAACAATTACTAGGTTTAACATATTGCATGTACATTGCCTGTCAAACTTTATTTTAATAATAATTGTCTATTATCTCATTACTTTGTTTACATACGTGTTGATGACTAGTTTGATAATTAAACACAAAGGAATATTTAAAAAGGCATTTACAGTGTGTATATACATTTCATAATCATATAAATAGTTTCTGTAATAAACACATTCCAAAAGAAAAAGGAAAAATGATGTTGATAAAAAGGGAGGCTGTTCCTACAAACTTTTATTTGATATGTTTCCTTATTGTTTCCCTTGTATTGAGTTCACGTGTTATTCAAAGAAGAATTGAAGTTTTTTCGCCCGTTAGTCCCCTTTTCTTCAGCTTGCAATAAACATGTATCATGAAGAGATATGAATTGAAAACCTCCACAGTTCCTGTGCGCTAAAAGTTAATATAAAAAAGTATGATCATTAATATTCAAACTAAGAGGAATTATGAGAACATTGTATAATATTGTATATTAATAACGCACATTCTTGTTTTGTTTACAATAGGTGTCCGCGTCTACAATGAACTGACATATAAAGCAACCACCAATAACCAATCATATATAATGGTCCAAAACGGATGTTTTGACAAACTACGTCATCAAGCATGGCCGACGATCGGACATTTTATCTCATTATGATGAATTGTTAATTAATAGAGTTTCCTTCGTTTGTAAGGCTTGCAAATGATCTGTTCACAGTATATTGATTTTGTACAAGTGGTATTTATGTCACAACATAACCACCTGTCGATGTTTCACAGTGAAATACTTGATTGCATCATGCTACAAATATTCGTCGTTTTTAGTTGGTCGCTTTAGCGGCCGACTAAAGTTAAAGAGCATGTTTTGCAAATCAGTATGTGCTTAGCTTGCTTAGCTACGCTAAGGACAGTAACTCACTATGCTAGGAACGATTACCGCTGCCTGTCTGTACTGCAGACGACGAATGCTTAGGAGCGTCTGCTCTACTACTGCAGTGTGTATTTACAAGCTTGTAAGACGGCATCGGCCAGTCTAGTGTTTATCATTGAAATATGTACATATTGACTGCTTTAAACAGGGCTTAATGCATGTCTGATAAGATTAGCATGTGCACACTGATTAGCCTGTGCAATGCGCACAAGCTAATCAAGGACGACAACAGCGAACAACTTCAGTGCCTTCAGCGCTTTGATTTACATAGCTGGCCGGTTATGCAATGTTTTTCTCGTTTCATATGAAACATTAAAAACTGTGATTCAGTTCGTATATTAAAATAGACTTTTCTATCATAAATATTTAAAAAGAAACCATCGATGTTATTTGAATTCCTTTTCCTCTGAAATTGGTAACAAGAAAGTTGTAGTCGTGGTTAGTATAATATTATGCAATATAAAAAAAATGTGACTGTTCCCTGTGAAATATACTTGTGATGTGTTTTTGCCCAGTGAAGTTGGATAATAAAGCCTTTATAAAAGCTTCCTTCGCGAATCTTCTTTGGTGTCGTACGCTAAATTTGTATAAAAATGACTCAAAAATAAATAAGGACTTAACACAAAGAAGTCATATTTTATTTACAAAACGCATACAAAATACACATAAACTCGAATGTGCTCAATAACACAAATCATAGTCGATAAAAAAATGTGTTTTATCTACAAAAATAATCTAACGAACACTCATTTATATATTGCTTTTATATTGCTTAATCTAGCTAGTGGCTGGTAAAAATATGAACATTAACACCTCAGCGATATATAATAAATCTTAAACAAACGATTATCATCTGTGAGCGTTCTTTGTCCCTTCCTTTTATGTACTTGATTGATATATATTAAAATGTAAAACTTAACTCACAATGTGGTCGTAATTCATTTTGAAGCTGACTAACGTGCAGTGCGTTAATTGGTAGTTTTCATAGAATCATTACAAGCACTTGCAAGCATGTAATATAAATATAATTTACTGATGGTGACAGCCAAACATACATTTTATCAACTCGATTGCAGTGGTCCGTGTTCCACACTCCATCATACACGTTTCAAAGCTACAGCCACAGACCCTTACATTATTCCCATAGCCGTCGGCGCACGTGCTAGCCTGGAAACTCGTAACCATTTTCTTGCCACCCGTCAGACTATTGCATTCTGATTGGCTGGCACACACCTATGTCTTCACTTTCTCGTCACAAACAACCGGGCAGTCGATTAAGCGGCTGCACCTGACACTTAACCAATGACTTGCGAAATCACTTTACCAAAGTCCTTAACGATACTTTTAGTGTCTGCCAAAACTGCTCTGCAGAAACATCTGCAATAATAAACAAATACTTGTTAAATTATAAACATCAAAGTACAATTAATTTAAGAAAAGTAAAACTTTAAAAATTGTAAGACCATTTGTTCCTATTGACACAAACTGACAAACTGATTTATGGGTTTAAAATCTTTCTCTCTGTTTGAACAGAATACAATTTATATTTCCATACAACAGTAACAAAAACACCATTGACTTTACAAGTAAAAATGTAGTTACATTTTATTTCATCAAAACGTACACTTCTATACTAAAATTCAGGATTCAACGTTGTACCGCTTAACGATTTACAAAAAAGGAGGTGGATTTCTTTTGCTTTGTTATTTTTGTGGAAGAAAATGTTTGAAATGAGTGAACTATACGCATAAAACTACAATGATAAGCCTTTTTGTCAAAATTACAATGATAACACACACCCTTTGAGCTGGATTCAAACTCGGATGTATAGTCTTTTTTGTTTGTTTTCATTGTCTTGATAAAATACTTAGGATTTTATTCAAAATAATTTTATCAAAGAAGTCAATGACACGATTCAAAAATAACAAATATCTGTGAACAAGTCTACCATCGAAATGGGAGTGAAATACAGATTGATGGCTGTATTAATTATTGAAGGCTAAATCAAACTGAATTACCAGTAAATTGGAATTCTCAACAAAAATATATATAATAAAACTATCAAGACTGTCAATAACTTTTCATATAATAATAAATAGATCAAGCCGACATAATTCGGAATACGAACCTTTTTGTGTCAGCCCCCACATATGCAAACATTGCAAACCACACTAAACCATACGCGACGAATGACTTCAATTTGCAAACAACTGTTACGTTTCATAAGCTTTTTGGTTAACGTTACTAACAATACTGTTTGTACAGTTCCTCCGTTTTTGTTTTTTTGAAAGGCGTTGGGTTATTTAACACAAACACAATTTGTTCAATAATACGTATTTACATCCAGGTTGGACCGGATTTCAGACGCAATACGAGATGCAAATGACGTACACGCTAGCGTATTTGGTCTAGCGTGAATACTAGAACATAAATATAACGTAACCAACATGTAAGCTTACCACAAACAAAGGAATATAAATTGCAACAATATCAGCGTATCAGCGTCGAATTAAATCTCTATTTACCGAATAAATCAACCCACATTTCGACTACTTAAAATATAAAGCAGTGTTGACAAAATCTATACAAAAAATGACAGCGTTAAAGTTGCTATAGTTCCTTGATATTGCATTAAATTTGACACAAAATGTCAAAACACACTTTTAAGAATAAAAACATTTTAATTTGTCCTTAGTAAACCAAGATAAAGAATTTTGTAACGAACATGCTCCGAATGCATATATTCTTCATATCCCATGATAATCCATGCACAATGCTTTTGACATTGTCATATTCGGCATAAAATTTGACATTAATTTTTGTAATTTCCCATCTCCTTAGGCTCGGTTGTATAACAAAGGAATCGAACCAAGAACAGCCGAATGACAACATATTGCGCAATAAAAATGGCTGAAGCACATGTCAAAACAATGTCGAAAATTCTATTATAATTTAGATTAAATACATGTTTCAGTAGATGATATAAATAATGTACCCATACGATGCATACTAAACAGTAAATTTCAATCGAATAACGATTATGAAATGCAATGTTTGAATTTCTTCTTGGCTTGCTACGTTAGCAATTTTTAAACATTTTCATTCATCAACGACTAAAAACTCGTAGAATAGTATTCCTGCTTTACGTCGTATCTTGATCAAACGTAACCAAATTAAGTTTCGCCGGGTGGGTGGGGGACGCAGCAATTGTACTGTATGCTACGTACATTTGAAATTAGAATAACAAATATGTATGTAAGCTTTAATTAAATTGATATTGCTTATATAGTACCACCGTCTAAAGGCACGCTAACGAGGGGGGGGGGGGGGGGGGGGAGGGCAAGAGTGCTTCAAGAGTGCTTCCGGCAGAGTCCAAATCACAGGTGATTAGCGTGTTGCTATGATATTAATTAGTGAAAACATAATTTTGAATGATAAATAATCATATTATTACCAAAAAATCAACTTTTTTGGAAAAAAAAAGTTCACTATCAAATCTATATATAACAAGGTATTCAACTCGAAATCAACCGAAAACAGGGTGCATAAAAAGTTGATTTTTCGTTATAATATGATTATTTATCATTCAAAATGATGTTTTCAGTAATAAATATCATAGCCACATGCTAATCACCTGTGGACCAAATCGCATACGCCTACACGTTTGGTGTACCACATTGGATTGTTATCGCATTGCTATAGGCGATTTATGGAACGTGCTAGGTGGCGGAGCATCAAGAGGTTTACGTACATTACAGGTTCGCAGAGAATCGGTTTTTTAACCAGGTTTTCCGAAGGAAAAAACTAGTTATTAGATTGGCGAATGCGGGCGGGCTGGCTGGCTGGCTGGCGGGCTGGCTGGCTGGCGGGCTGGCGGGCGAGCGGGCGGGCGGAACAAGCTTGTCCGGGCCATAACTTTGTCGTTCATTGTGAGATTTTAAAATCATTTGGCACATTTGTTAACCATCATTAGACGGTGTGTCGCGCGAAAAAATTACGTCAATATCTCCAAGGTCAAGGTCACACTTCGAGTTGAAAGGTAAAAAATAGCCATAAATGAGCTTGTCTGGGCTATAACTATGTCATTCATTATGATATTTTAAAATCATTTGGCACATTTGTTCACAATCATGGGACGGTGTGTCGCACGAAATAATCACGTCAAGGTCGCCACGACTAAAAATAGATTTATTTTAAAACAAATTTACAAAGGGGGTTAATTTTGTTTGTTCATTTCAAAAGTTCAGTTTGAGTTGTCTCCCTATCAGATTTTTTTCACAATGAAAACCTGGTTTTGTGACAATTTTGTCCCTTGTTTTAATTGTTGTACAATGTGTGAAAATTGTGTTGCCGCTTTTTGTAATCCGGATCTCCACATCTTCGGGGATAAAACCCTCTGGTTCAAACACAGCTTGTCCATTTTATGAACGTTTACTAGTTTTATAAAAGAAAAAAAACATCAGTTAAAGTGAAATTATGGGCATCTAAAAGTTTATAGGTGTATATCGCAACCGTTGTTTATTTTTGGTGTTCTCACTTAATATACACTTATATTTGTTAATGCAGAATCAACATACTAAAACAATATCCTGGAAAGAGAAAAAATAATGCATTTGAATATCAACCGCTCGTTCGTCTGAAGACTGATCATGCATGTACGATGTGAACCTAAATTTAGTTTTAGTGCAGATTCGTTCATACGACACAAAGACAAATTTTTGTTTTACGGATGATTTCGACTTAGAGGAATGGGTGAGTCACGTTAGATATCGAATATTTAAAATGTTTTTATAAACAACTGGTAGCAAGATGAGTTGCAGATAATTGGTCAGTAACCACATTTTAACTAACTCTTTTGACCTGTTAATTCTTTCCAGCTCAATTCAACAGTGAAAAATGCCCATAATATCACTTTAATATTCTTTGAAAGGTCGTTAAACGGATGAACTTAGTTTGCACTAGCATATAAGTGTTTTTCTCCAGGGGTTTCACTGGCCCAAAACAAGTTGTCGCCACTTTCTCGCGGCGTGAAAACTGTCGGTTATTCCAATCTTATTAATAAGAATCATTGAAAGAAACCTTACTACATTAATGTCATTGACTATATTATCACTTTAAAAAGTATGTTATTACATAAAAAATAAGTACCTTCATAAGTCATACCTTCATAAGTCTTAATAAGCTTTATTTGCATATAAATAACATCGTTCTCAACTTGATAAACAACACAGATAACAAAAATAATATAATAATGTTAACATCAATGTATTTAACAGTATGCTGCATAAATGTTTCCAAATTAATTATTTAAACAAAGAATCACACCAATGTACATCATTTGAAAGTGAAACAGAAACATAAAACATCACTAAAATAAAGCATCTCACTTTAAATTGTTATACAGTTATATTTTGGTCATTTGGACATGATATACATCAGCTTCTGCTGTTAAAACCTTTTCTGTTAATGGTGGATGATTTCCTAGGTCAATTAAATGAATGTTTTTTTCACGCCTATTTCCTGACAGAAAGGCCCAAATAATGGCCACCATCCATTCTAGTTGCCTGAAATAACATAAAACATATTTTTACAAACTATCAACAACAAACCAACACATAAATATCCCTTTCTTTAAATTTCTGAAATTTAACATATTCGAAATATAGTACATCGAGTGAATGATATACTTTTTATTTAAGAAATTGTAGGTATCTTAAGGTTCATGGGGGGGGATAAAATTCATTAAAACTTCGCTTTGTTTTTTCTTTATTCAATGTGGTACAATATGGTCAAACTATATATCATTTTAAAGCTTAAGACGGATAGAATAACATAAACACATTTTTGACATTCAATATTTGTGTGCTTTATTCATATTTTGGTTTAAAAGCAATACATTTTTACACTAATTTAAAAAATCTCAATCTAAAGTTAGGAAGGATATGTACTACCTTAAGTTGAATAAATACAAAGCTATATACATATACAAGGTCAAGTTAGCAACATTTCACAAAAAAATATTGTCATAAAACAACAAATGAGTTTTTATTCAACTGCCTTTTTTGGATAAATTTCCTAAACAAAGTTCTAAAAATAACTAAAACGTAACTACTTTTTAAAAATCCAGGTATGGTGGATAATAAGAGTCACAATTCTATTTCAAAGGCTTAACAATTTTGTTATTAACCTCTCAACCAAATTGCAAATTTTAAACCATCTCAAATTGAAACAGATTGCAGACGATATATAAAATTGTAAAGGAATATAAAGAAATTGGCAAACCAATTGATTTTATATTTCGATTCCTTCTACCCATTTTGAAAGCGTGGCCATCGCTGTGCTCCGTAGAAAAACGTGCAAAACAAATCGGTCGAAACCACGTGCAGTGGTGAGAAAACCGGGTATGTGTATACACATACCTGAGAAAACACATACGTATTTTGACAGTTGGGTGGCAACTAGTAAAACAACTATTAACATTAATCAGCAAGAGATCGCACAAAATAACAGAAATGACCACGTAGAGGTATCATCAATTACCCTATTTCAAATATTTTCCAGCTGAAAATTGTCCCCCACACGTCTTTTTTAGTTCATATGTATTGTTTTTCTGGAGCCGAAGTGCATCTCACAGAATATCCATCCAACTTCCGTTGTTTTCACTTTCGTTATTAAAAACTCCGTTTAAAAGAATTATTTCTAATTTTAGATTGTTAAAGCGATGTATTATTATATATTATCACTAGAATAGTATACCGTGATGAATTGAACGGAGTTACGTATCGATCTTTCAGTCAGTCTGTAAGCGTACTATTTTATGCGCAATAATATAATACATGTGATTCGACAACGATTGTAAACATTGGTGAAATGCTTCTTACATAGTTATTCTTTTGAGTGTTTGTGAGGTCTGATCGTGCAGTTTGCAAACATCAACGGAAAGATTACAATCCAATGCATTTGTCATCGTCAACCGTTTGGAATGTCAATTAGGCGATGAGTGAGTTTTTAGCATGTTTCTTTCTATTTTATTAATTTAAAAATGGCTGCCCCCATGGTGATGAAATGACATGTGTTCCAGTTTTGATATTTCTAGATATGTAAACTTTTTTTACTATTTAAGCGTAACTTGCCCTCGTCAATGTCGATATTAATCACAAGTTATATAATTTTCCGCCGAAATACGTGGAATAAACATGATTCAGATTTTTGAAATTAATGTATATTTAATTGTTAAAATCGCTTTGTATTTTGATTGATTTTGTGGATGTTATGAAACGTTGATGTACAAAATTGGTAGCAGTTTGAAGGACAAACATCCTTTAAAGCATATATGTATACATTTTCAATGTGGCACTCTTTCTTTAGTCAAATTTGAGTTCAATGCTAGGGGTCCCACATTTTTCAAAATTAAGCCTCAACATGAACCTTAATCAAATTATATCTTTCTCAGAACATTATTAGTGAAACTATTCAACATAAATGCTCAAAAATACCTGTTGAAACAAGTTTTTATTTGCTTTTGTGGAGAAATTAAATGCTTTTGCCAGCCCCATGGATTTGATTAAAGTAATAGCGGCCCTAATAATCATTATAATTATTGATCGTAGTGACAGTTCGTCTCCGTGTTACTTAATTTATTGCTCAATTTCATGTAGGAGCCGTTAATCCGATAACAAAACCCATAAAACTTCGAAATAGCAGTAAAAAAAAACACCGTTTGTAACACTTACACGCTTCAGTGATTGCAAATTGCATTGTGCACTGTAGGTCGCTTACATCGTCGTAAATCAATATTTACAAGTGACAGACGCTGGCCGCTAATGCTCGGTCGCGTTATTTCGACTCGCAGTACATTTTCGGATAGGATTTTACCGATTCTTTTTAATTCGCCACTTCAAAAAAACAGGAGCCACTTTTAAAAATAAAGCGCTATTGGCACAGCGAAACCCCTTAAACTCAAGAAAACTGTTTTCTCGATACCGAGAGCCACGCATCAGGAAACAAAAATTACTGCTCTCGCTTTAAATTCTAAATGAGATATGTGTTTAACATGAATGATACAATAATTAAGCGGAATTCGTGTCCTTGTATAACTGTTTACTTAAATGCATTGTGCGAGCAGGAAAACAGAACAAGTAAAAACAAGTCATTGTCAACAGTAAACGTAATAGTGCAGCATGTACCGTTTGATCGTGTGTAAAATGGCTAATATACATAATGAAGCCGACTGGTCACATAATTGTTTAACATTCAGACAAGTGAGTTCATTCGTTGGTGGACATGTCTGCCATACCGAAAATATTATGTGTATGCATGATGTTAGTACACTGTTTTTCTGAAAACAGTGTTGCTCATTGACAGTCATCTTTTTTACAGACATTACAGGTATAACTTGCATAGTTATTCAGCAACAAACCTGTAAATATAGATCACTTTTTGCCGTTACATAAAAATACTTTGTAAGAGTAGATTGTTGTAAGCTCTGATCATTTACATGTACAGTTATGTTTGTAACTGGAATATAGTTAATTAATTAATTACCCCTACCACATGTCATTATAACATTTTTGCATTCCGACCGCAAATCATAAGCCATATCATATTTATATGAGAGGTCGATACAGTCGGATTTAGATTGTAAAATGTCGTCAACGTATGTGCTTGTGCTTTTCATGGTAATGTAAACCGTACATCTCTATTCTTAAAACGTCAAATAAGCATTCGTATAGTTTATGTCATCAAACGTTTTACACCATTCTCACGTAATATTCATTTCACATAGCTAAGCCTTTATGAAATATTGTGACTCTTAATTGTGTTATTTTTCTTTGTTTCAGATATTTTCAACAGCAACAGGTGAGTATTTCATTCTTATTGGTTTTATTTCATACGTGTTTGAAGTGTTATTGAAAAATGAAATATAATATACAGCCTGTATTTACATATATCGTCGTAATGTAAAATTGACAGTTAATTCATATATGTATTTTGCGAAAAAATCATGTTAATTCTATTTGCGTTTAATAAAAGATGTGCTAAACAGTTCTTGACCTCGAGTTTACAAAGTACAATTACATGACTACATAATTGTTTATAGGCGCGGAGCTATGTCCAAAACCGGCAGATGTTGCGTTCATAATCGATAGCTCTTCAAGCATCTGGTTCAAGTATTTCAAGATTCAGTTAGAGTTCGTAAACAAACTTATCAAAACCTTTAAAATCAGTCCGACAGACACGCAAGTTGCCGCTCTCACGTTTAGCAAAAACGTTGTTAAACAGTTTAATTTTAAAGACTTCAATAACGAGGAGGACGTACTTAAAAAGGTATGGCGATATTTTTTTCAAATTGATTATATAACAAAACATTCTTAGTTTAGCAAACTTTTGAAATGGTTTCATTCGATTTAATTGTAAGTTATGTATTAATTGCCTAAAGCGCTTGTTTACATTTGATTGCAACTTTTTTCCTCAAATTTACAATTTGTAAATATACCGGTAATTTTTAATGGCATATTTGAATAGTCAATGTTTAGTTTGTATGCACATAGCTACAATATAAAAAAATATTTCGTTCGAAAATAATATGTATAAGTGTATGTATACATTTGGGCCAAATAGGTATCAACGATCAAACAGGACAACGGGGACCAGACAAATACACACAAGGCACTCGAAAAGGCGTTGAGTGACCTCTTTGCTCCCGGAAACGGCGTGCGCGAAAATGTCCCGAGAATTTGTATTTTGCTCACTGATGGAGACAGCACCTATCAAACTGCAACACTGGCAGCTGCACAGGCTGTGAAAGATGCCGGAATAAAAATCATCACAGTGGGGATCGGACACAAAGTAGGGGTCAAAACTAGTCTTTGTTATTGCTTCACTGTCTTTTGTTTAAACTTATCTCTTGTCGATAAATAAATAATGATATGTCAATTCTGAATCAGAGGTGAACGTTTATATTGCGTTCAACCTAGAGCTTTAAAAAACATCTCTCATTCCAGGTAAATACTAATGAGCTTGAGGCTATAGCAAGCTCCCCAGCTAAGGAAAATTTCTTTAAAGTAGAAAAGTTCGAAGATCTGGAGACCATGGGATATGACAAACTTGTTGGCAAACAAGCATGTCCAAAACGTAAGAACGTTTTTCGTATAAATGTTGTTTACAACATTTATGGGAACATCATATTGGCCTACGTGCATGTAACGGTCGCTGTTTTGACAAAACTTTCAGCAATTACCTTTGAAATAAATAACTTTTGACAAATGTGCTCATATTTTTTATTAGTTGGATTACAAACAAGCTATTGCTTTAACATTTTGTTAAAAATTGTAATGTTTCAGTTGTAGCTAAGTAATTGTATTTATTTCAATCTAATATATTGGTTAACAGAAAATTATAATTTCGAATACCTCAGCACAAACAACGACAACAACTACAACAACACCGGAACCAACAACGACAACAACGGCAACAACGACTCAAAGTAAGAACGTTTTCATTTTATTCGTAAACATAAAGTTTGTATAAATACTTTTGAAAGTGTGCTATTGTATAATTGTGTTATCACCGTTATTTAATATTTGCTAGATAATAAGACCTTTTTACTTCAAAATCTTCAGTTGGTTGCTAAATGCTTTAACAAGCTGAAACAAAAATATATAGCGTTTCGTGAATATGCAAAACGTGTGTTCCATGCATGCACATAAGCGCATTGGTAAGGATACAATAAAAAATGATAAACTTGATACTGATCACCACAACTTTGGCAAAATTCTGTTTATCTGTAGGTATGACCAACGCCAACCCATTTATTCGAATGATAATCGCATAGAAATATGACGGTTGATATGGTATACGGATTTTAAAAATGTATTTGTGTGAGAGTTTTTTTTTATAAATAAAATGCAAGTCTGTAAATCGAACTCCAAACTATCTCGATTTGCGCAACTTTGAAAATGTTTGTCTTAACTAGAATTAATCGTGATGATCATGTCAGATCTCGAGGTCAATCGTAGAAGTCGATTGAGTCTTGAAACATTTATAAACGGTTCAGAAATATAAATGATCAGCCTAAATGTTAAGATCGAATGACATCTTAACTAAGCCCATCAACTCGTGTATTGTCGTAAATCGCAGACAATCGAAAGCAAGACAAAACGGAACGTTTTTTAAGATGTGATGTTTTCGAAAATAATAAATGAAAACGATAGATAATCGGACTGCATTTATACTGTTTTGCACCAGAAGCGGCTCAAACAAGGAACACAATCGATATAATCGTTAAAGATACAGCAAAACAACAATTGCACCGTATTTTCACGGAGCGCCCTGATTAATTATGCATATTGGACGAATTTTAAATACAAACAATTACATATTGATTCGGTTTACAAGATTATGATGGAGGTCAACGCGTGGACTGGCTCGAACTTCTCTAGCGGACCTTATGTAATCACAATAAATATATAATGAATCTTTCATTATGACAATAAACACACCATGTTCTGTTTCGACTGAAATATGTCTATATAAGGTTCACTCCTGATAAAAACAATACACTATTTTAAAGAAGCAGAAATATAACGACACAGGGTCTAGTTGCTAACAAAAAATATAGCACTGCGTAGTTTCAATAGATAAATGGCATAAATAATCTCTAGCCGTGTGTTGAATGGTCACATAGTATATGTCACACTAACATTTTAAAACACTTAAAAAAATAACTTACGTACTTGAGTATTGGTGAATATTTATTTTATTATTTTGTTATCATTAACTTTTAACAATTGCTATTTAACAACAGATTAAACGGCATACAATTTCTGTCCTTATTTAGTACTTTTAAATGATAACAGTTTTTATTTGTTTTAGTGCAGCAAGAAGAGCCAGACAAAAGTAAGTTAGACTACTCAATTGTATTTGGTAACTTTGGCATTCATGCATGAACTATAATCAAGAATGGTGACAACTATATAATGTTTAGTATTTATCTGTCATCATGCTTTTTTGGCTTATTCATGTCGAATGAATTGACAGACTATAATAAGTATGCTGACATTTCCATTCCAGAATTCATTGATTTATTCTATCGTTGTTTGAAGACAATTAAATCTTTGATAGACAATGCAAATTGTGAATATTTATGACTATGTGATGTTGTCATTAAAAAATACAAATAGTTTTAACATACTGTTTACGTTTTTTTCTCGTATAGTTTAATTTATTAGTTAGCCGTGCGGCAGTTTTGTGTAAAAACGAACATGATATTCGACAATAATTGTTACTTTTAACAAGGCGAAGCAACGCGATCTTAATAATTTCAGACTTATGAATTGCAACGTGAACACACATGGTGTTCAAATGGTTTATGCTTACACTTGCGTTTACATCCATGGTATAAAGAACAACAGAAAAATTTAACACTGAATAAAACCCAATAAAAACATAAAAACAACTCAGTAAAATATGTAATCAAGTAAGGGTATTTTAAGACATGGCAAACGGAAACACACACAGTGTTAACGCGTTCCTTTAATTATTTTTTTGTTTTTTAAGTTGCTGATACCATAGTAATTAATGCAATCACACCGCTTTACAGCCTGCCAAGGTAAGGAGGCAGACATTGTGTTCATCGTGGACAGTTCATCCAGTATCTGGAATGTTGACTTCGAGACACAGAAAACCTTTATTGGCGACGTCGTCAGCCACTTTGACGTTGAGAGTGGGAAAACTCGGGTATTGAATTCAACGCTTGTTATTCGTTCGATATTTTACGTTATCACGTTTTACTTAAAAAAGGACATTGTTTAAGCATGCATTTGCGTTGTCGGGTCGAGTGATGAATGTTGGCCACTAAGTAGCAGTTATATTGTTTATGTATTTTGGCATAGTGCTTATTGATCACACGATAGAACATAATATTATTTTATCAATTTGTTTTTGCTGTTGTTTTATTCGGAAAACTGTTTTATTGTAACAAACCAAAATATGTCGATGCATATCCGTGTTTTTCCAGGTCGCCCTGATAGCGTTTAGCAACGAAGCAGTGGTTAAAATACATCTCAACCAATACAGTACAAGAAAGGAACTTATCTCAGAGATCGCTAAAGTTACACAACCAGGTGGCAGCACCAACACTCACCTTGCACTTGAGGTACGTACACAAGTGGATTGACAAACGTAACCTTACATTTCCAACAAAGTGACTATTTAAGTTTCAAAAAGATATATTAAAAAAAAATGCCTATTATCCGCTAAACATTAATATAAGACGTCAAAAACGAATATTTAAATCTGATTATTTTTGGAAAAGAGTTTAAAGACATTATGAAATCATCCATCTGAAATGGACTTTGTTATAAAGAGCACCTAACATTACATCACAAATCGGTGCATGGTATAGTATGTTCTAAATTTCAACATAAATTCATTATAACGTATTGGATGTCCAATAACGATTGGTTCCCGCACGAAGTTGATGCTGAAGGAAGTCTTCTCGACAAAGAATGGCGCGAGGCCAGGGGCAGCTCATATTGCTGTGGTCATTACGGACGGGGTATCATCTAGGCCAGACCAGACATTGCAGCAGATTGAGCTTGTGCATAAAAGCGGAGTCTATGTTTTTACTGTTGGTAAAGTATTGGCTCTCCTATGGGTTTTGAGGCTGAATAAGGTTTTACTCAAATGAATACCCTTATAATTATTATAGCAATTACTTCTTAAATGGTGCTACGAACCGTACAATCTGTACCTGAACGGAATTAATTTCAAAACTTTTCATTGCTTTTTTTTAACCTTAATCTTTACGTTTAGCGGTCGCAGTATGACAGAGAAAGTCAATACCACGGGTAAATTATTTTCATATATATATATGGTTATAACCATGTGCGCAAACTAATATCTCAATTGTTTACCTATTTTTTCAAAAGAAGTCAGTTTCATGGCATTGAAATAAACACATACCATACCCGAATCATACGTGCTGAAGTTGAACTTTTGCTTTGTATTATAAGTCCACCTCGCGATTTAGAGCTCCCGAATGCGATCACCGTTCGAGAAGCATTTTTATAGTCTTTGCAAATATACCGACTACTGTTTTTTTCAAGACACAGACTCAAGAGCGTTTCTTCAAGCCTCTTTTCGATACAATCAATTTAAATTTAATATTTTTAAATTAACCTTAACCTAAGGAAACGTCAATTGTGTGCCTTTGGCCTTCAATCCTAGTCTAATGATTATTATCTAACCTTTAATATATTGTTCTTTTGTAACCGTACATATTGAAAGATCTGCGAAAGGGTACGTTACCAACCATTCGGGTAGATATTGTTCCCACGCGTTGTAAAATTTGATACACAGCTTCTTATTATCCCTTAAGGTGTTGGAAACAAGACTGACAAGAGCGAACTGGAAGCAATGGCCTCCAAACCTGTGTCTGATTTTTCATTTCTGGTCAATGGATACCCCGCACTTCCGAAAATTAGAGATCTTTTAGCCTTCAAGACATGCAAAGGTAATCAGTACAAATCTGCTGAACTGAAATTAATCTTACGGAATTGCATTCCTCTTTCCTGTAAAGGTCTAACGTAGGAGAAATGTACCATTTCATTACAAATGTGCTTTTGTTTAATGTTTGGCGCATTATAATAACAAAACATTTTAAATAACAATGTTGGTGTTCTATTTACACATTCAAAAAGATTTGAAACATGTGTTTTAGTGGAAGACAAATAAACACGAGCATTATGCGCATACGAGGCACGTTTGTAACATATGCTTAAAGAAATATGTCTGTTCCATATATCATAAATGAGCCTTACATGTTTCCATAATGTCCATTTGTTGCATATGGTGGTAATAACTCTTTAAGAAATGTAAGCTTGTTTTAAGTATATTGTGCATGATCATTTGTGAAGATAATTTTTTTGCAATAACCGTCCTAAAGTTTACTCCTGTTTCATAGTGGGGTGTGTTTATTATTTATGTGTTGTCATGTTTTGTAATAAATAAAGACCCCCCCCCCCCCCCGATGAAAGGTTAATATCCTGAGTGCAGCTTCAGTGTGTTTATATGTGTTTTACGCATGCATATATTAATATAAATATGCTAAATTAGTTTTCACAAATGTTTGCCCAACTTCAAAATCATTAACATTGTATGTACGTGTTTGTTTACTATTGTAAATATTTAATATCAAACGATGATATCTTGTTTTGCAGTTCCGAGTGATCATCCAAGTAAGTAGACACAACCAGCATGTTGCTAGATCACATATAGATTTGATATCACGTTCATATCGTAAAAATGAATACTTGGCTAGTAAGGCGCAGAATGCAAGAATCGCGGGTCTTTAAATAACATAGTATTTATACAGTGAAGGGAAATAAAATATGTCGGTAAAACACGATTACTTATGTATTTTCTTCAAGAATATGATCGAACCCCTGTGGTCAGATGCGCAAAAGCTCTATACTAAAAAACATTTTAACTTCACTTTATTTGTTAATTTAACATGTTTTTCGATGTCAATAATGATTATGAAACAATCATTTGATTCATCGGTTGCATATTATGTTACATACTTTCGATTTTCCTTTACTTACGTTTTAATGCACGTGTTTAATTATATCACTATTTTGGAAATGTATTTAAAAAAACGATGATTGGTTAAGTCCTAAATAATTTTAAGACCAAAGTAAAATAAGAATATAATATACAAATTTGCCTCGGCTGATATTCGAAGTCATGCCTATAGGAGCAGATTTTAAGGCGCTAACAATCAATAATCTTTCAAAGTATTTAAAGGCATTGCTGTAATGCACGTATTTGTCGATGAATGATTGATCAAAAACGTTATTACAGGTTGGAATGTTTATCCATTATGATTGATAATTTGCCATTATTGCAACGATACTTTAAATATTAGCCTTAAATCATGAGGGGTTTTACTTATTATTATTATTATTATTATTATTTATTTTTAATTATTATTTTTATTATTCGTGTCTTGCCTTTCAAAAGCTTACCTTTGTTCTAGCGTGCTCGTCTGACTTTATGGGTGACATAATGTTTGGAATCCACGGCATCGGAGGCGACTCAATGGACCACGTGATTGAGTTCATCAAAAACGTGGGTGGCGCTTTCAGAAACTCTAAGAATATTCGTCTAGGCCTGAAAGAAAGTTGCAGAAATGCAGATTTGCCCCTAGCAGATTATTCTGGAGACAGTGACTTTGCGACGGATGTCCAGGAGCGAATGGTTGAAAGCGCGGCAGATCTACTGTCCGGAATCAGAACTTCTTTCGGAACTGACCGCCCAGATGTCAACAGGGTATCGGTCCTGATCCTGTCCGGAAAGATCGATGACATGGACATGGCCTATTTGGAAGCTATGAGGCTTAAATACAGCACTCGAGTCATCGTGGTTGGTGTGGGCAAGTCAATAGACAGGGATCAGCTGATGAGGTTAGCCAGCTATGAGGACAAGGCAAAGCCTGATGTAAGCCACGTGTTCCCAGTCGACTCTTCCGCTGAACTGTCTGATATTGTGAAAAACCTTCACGTGCTGATTTGCAGAGACACTCAATAACTCGTACACGTTACTCAATTTATCGCCCTATGATATTATAAATGTGACAGACATTAAGTACAAATTATACTTTGTACTGCGTATGAATGCTTTTTACAAAGCATGAGACTTGTATCGTATGTAAACAATAGTATTGGTTTTCATTTCAATTACCTATAACGCGGTTATTTAATACAAATATAAGCGAAATAAACGTGTGTTGCTTTCGCTTAATAATATGTGGCTCTATATGCATACGATATTTAATCAATCAAGTCAGCCACCAGGATGTGTAGTGCACATTGGACACAATAAATTACAACTTTTGCAATGCGACATTAAAACCAAACAATTGGTGGCTTGGCTCGCATTAACTTTAGTTCATGTTACTTACGTGTGAATTACTCGAGATTTTTTATGACACTTTATACATATCTTTTATCCATCGCCCGTATTGACTAACTGATTCTTAGACGTAAGTCCAAAAATAGAGAATATTCGTCAAACTACAAATTTATATAGCTACGTGTAAGTTATGTTCAGCATGACACGTAACATATAATTACATTATTCTACCTTCAGAACTGTGTGTTAAAGACAAAAGCGCCATTTTAGCCTGTGCATATGCAAACCCTATAGTTTAAGGCGTAAGTCCATGGTTTATTCTTAAGTCTAAGAATGGGTTGGTGAGTACTTCGGATTGCATATAGGGTGTATTCATATTAATGTCTAAAAATCAAAAGGAAAACAAAGCGCTGAATAAAGAAACGATATATTAGGCTATTGTATTTAATGTTTATACTGAAACCTAATTACGAACCTATACAAGGTGGGGTAGAATGGGTCACAGGTGGTAAGCATGTGGCTATTATAATAATTAGTAAAAACATCATTTTGAATGAAATTCGTTTAACGTCAAATACATTGGCAATATAGGTTAGGAGATCTACTCTTTAGATTAAACCTATATCTATTTTCTATACGTCGAGGGGTAAATACTCGCATGATAGTTGTATTTGAAAATAAAAAGGCGGTTTATCCAGCGACTCCAATGGGTGACTGAATTCTAAATTGCTATGAATAGTAAATTATAAATATTCCTAAATGTATATTCAACTTATGCCGATACCCGGGGTTGCGAGAGAATTTGATGAAAAGTAATATATTTTATTCAGAGACGAAAGTAAATGGTTGTTTCACGACCACTTATTTACAGCCGATAAAAAAACAAATGACCTTCAGGTTTTGTTTGAAATCATAAGAAGCCATCATACTTTTAAAGCAAACTGAATTTCTGACATAATACTTTTTGAATTTCTACATAAAAACAAAAAACACAACATAATCATCATACGTATTCACTTGACCAATATGGATATTCGGATGGTTGGTTAGAGGCAACGACCCTCCGCTAATCAGGTCTGTTTAAAGCTGATGGGAGTAGCTCATTCATGGGGAGGGACATCCGGACGCTCACATTGTCCATCCAGTTTACTGCTGACTGTATGGACGGCGGCATCCCTCTGGCGTGCGCTTGACCACAGTATTGCACAGAGAGTCGTGCCTGGTGACGTATTTAAACCAAACCATCTTTTGTCGTTTTATGGTCGCCACAAGGGATATTTGAATGCCAAGAAGTGCGCACTGCTGTCATGTTTCGGACATCATCTTACGTTTGTGTTCTATGTAGGAGATGCAGAGCAGTCGTCATAGACATTTGTGTTCAATCTTGTATCAGGCTTTCTGTGTCCGGCTGAAGTGTCCAGATCTCGCAGACGTACAGTATGATCGAGACTCTGATGGACTTTAATAGCCTGTGCTTTGTATGGAAGCTGATTGGGCTGTTTGTTTACAACTTGACCAATTTTGCCATCGCTGCGGTCGCCATGGCAATTCTTATTATAACCTTAGCGTCGCTCGTTCCATCCTTGCACGGAATTGCACCCGGGTACTTTAAGCTGATCGCGTCTGCCAGCCTTTTTCCTTTGATGGTCATGCATGCACTTAACTGTTAATAGTATGCATACAACCATGAAACTTACGTTTAAAAGCGAATATTATTTAAATGATTTAAATGTAGGAAGCGTTTATACTTGTGGCGATATGCAGAAACTTGGAAAGACGATCGAGCGTAAAATTATTCAGACGATAAAGACTGCCACGGTAACCTGAGGTAAAGACTTACATTATGATTACACAAGATCCATATTGGCTATAATATTGTCAAGATAAACATAATAGTCTTTGTCTTACCAAGTTGAATTTTGTATCGTAGATTTTGAATCATACATGTGGCAACTAGAGTGGTAATACGTTTTTTTTTTGTTAAGATTTAAAATCGTGACCTAGCTTTAGGACGCTTTTGACTCGTGTCAAACGTGGCCCAGATATTTTGAAGCTAATCATTTTTGCCAAGTGGCGTTCATATTAGGCCTTACATATGGCTTTCAAAATGGTATCAATGTTGTCATATCATTTGAACTCGTAATTTTGCTTTTAGACGCATGTTACTCAGGTTCAAACGCAAATAAATGTTTAGCCAAGATAATTCAAGATTGGAAAAAAAGGCGGAAAATATTGACCACACTAGCTTACTTTAAACACTTCGTGCCCAGGTGAGCTAACAAAACATTTATCATTTTACACATATCAAAAACCGTTATAACTTTAGTTAATAACCAGGGTATGTTTTCTGATCCGCGCGGGCGAATACATGTCCTTAATTTGGAAGAAAAGTAACATTGATTTGATATATTAAATAATATATCTTTTCGCGTGATACCTGTTTATTTTTTTTTATTTAACAAAGATACATAAATCTCCACGGTTATTAAACAAGAAAACTTTTCGCATCTATTCTTATCAGTTACCATATCACGTTATTAAACTAGCGGAAAGCCATTCAGTTTACGATACGTTAACTGATTGCATGATATGTGGGTGTGTGTGCGCAGTTCATATAATTTTTATAACATTTTAAAATGTCTCATTTAGAATCAAATAACTACTTACTTACAACGTTTATTTAGAATCGTATAGAAATGATGCGTGCGTGTCTGCTCTAGAAAGATTAAAAGTTAAATTTTTGATAAAGATCAGTGGTTCAGATTTACATGTTAAGATATTTAGAGCAGACGTTTATCTTTGGGGAATATTTCTTCTAAAGATACTCAAGTCTCACATAAAGACTCATCAACGGTGCAAGAAAGTATACCGGTTTTTCAAATAAAACAAATCTAAATCACATAACTATGATATTGCTGAACGACATTTCCTTGAAAGCAGTAAAGGTTAAAGAAAGAATTTGAACTATATAGGTACAATTCGCTACCAGCAAATTCAAAACTAGAGGACTCAAGAAACTTACATTACTTAGAGCGTAATAATATAAAATATATGCAGTAATTTTTTAATCCGGTTAATTTAACAAAACAACAGTATGATTTGTTTGCAACAACTTAACACAAAGTAGGACCCCTTTATTTTCCTCTGGACCGCTAAAACATGATTACTAAATCGTCCAAACATGGCTAAGTTTCTTTTAAAAAGACACTGTCTCTGAACAGTATCTGAATACTAACTTCAGATCTTCGGCAGAGCTGAGTACACGACTTTAAGAATAAAAAACTCTTTATTAAGAAGAGGATGCTTGCTATTGGGTGCAGGAAAAGAATCTTTGTGGGCAAAAGATGTAGAGAAGAATCACCCATATACTCAAACAAATATTAACTCAAGAGCTAGAAGTTTCTTCATTCATAAAAGGACTAAAGGAAAAACAAAACGAAATGATTAATTAATATCTGAAGGCGCCAAAAATGCTCCGGGCTTATATCACTCGAAAAATGTTTGTCACATTTGAAAATGGGATGTTGGCTTCTTCCTTAAAATGCAGGGAAAACATTTTTAAAAACTAGATCAAACCTTTGGCGCGTGTATAATACTATATATAAATAATAAACAAATACTATATATTACGCAGTACCTGCAACACAGCAGCATTCGACGGAATATCGTGATTTGCTGAGGGAGGTTCTAAATAGATTAACACTCAGTCTCAACACCGTATTATACCGACGTGATGTTGTGGCAGATGTCTTTTACCGCCTTCATTGTTTTATATTTCAACTAACATGGTTGGTAGATCTAGTCATCCAAAACAGTTAATAGCTAGAAGGGGTTCGGTATATGACTGTAAATTAATTATCTTGCTCATGTTATATTTTATTAAGTACAGTATGCAATATGTACTTCATATGAATTGATATGTTTTGATACAAAACCAATCCATAGTTGAAATAAAAATATGTGGGTGATTTATTTTCTGTGCAAAGGTATTTGAATAATACTATAATGTTAACAATAATACATCTTGGGGAATATTTCTCTTCACCATATATACATATGGTGAACACAAGCATCATCCATGTTTAAATAATCGTATCAATTGCAGAGCATTGACTTTTTTAAGTTCATCAAAATACAAATAAAAGGTATTCCCACTGTAGGATATGATAAAAGAAAGACTATTCATTCCTACACATATTTTAATGGTTTACAGCCTTACCCCCTGTACAAAACAGGATGAGTGGTTTACCTGAGTCGCTACTTTTAAGGCTGCAATGGGGATATCTTCTATCGGAGTGAGTTAATAAGATAACCGCATCACTGATGTATAAATAAACATACAATACAATGCCTTGATATAGGCAGCGTGCAGGCACAATTGTTTCAGTAAAACAAACATATAATAAACACATGGTGACACATACTAGCAGCTCCATTGCATCTATCGTTAATTGATAATTGGAAATCGCATATTCACATGCGTAGTAATGCAAACTAGTCCAATAAGTATCGCGTTCATTCAAGTTCTTTTCTCTTTTTACTCGTATGATTTAAGACCCGATTCGCGTACACTAAAACTTTTAACTATTAATAACACTAGCAATCTCACTATTAATTACACTATTAATTGCACTAACAATACACACAGACGCGAGCTATAAACTCTAAGCATATTGAAATACATGACGAAACACAAAGTTAATTAATATGAATGTTATATAATGCCACAAGAACTGAAACTGAAACGCACTTGAAACTATATATTTATATGTTATCATCACAGCCATTCACACTTGAAACTATATATTAATATGTTATCATCACAGCCATTCACACTTGAAACTATATATTAATATGTTATCATCACAGCCATTCACACTTGAAACTATATATTAATATGTTATCATCACAGCCATTCACACACAACATGGACTAGTATGTCTTGTTACCCACTTGAAACTATATATTAATATGTTATCATCACAGCCATTCACATACAACATTGACTAGTATGTCTTGTTACCCACTTGAAACTATATATTAATATGTCATCATCACAGCCATTCACACACAACATGGAAAAGTATGTCTTGTTAACCACTTATTTCTTGTAAAATAACCTAATTTGTGATAGCATACAATTTATAAAGGTAATGACACCACTTTGCCATTCATATTTACACCGCTCACGGTTTTATTTGTCATCTGTTCTAAAATTAACTACATTATGTTCATAGATAACCGTAACGGTTGTCGCTTTCTATTGGAGAGTTATGGTCAAATAATCGAACTTAATCAATATTTCACGGTGACTAAAGAATGCTTACATAAAATAGCTTTTATTATCATATATTCACTTCTTATCATTCATACTAAATACAGAATCTAACTGTTTGTTCACTTGACTTAGGGAAAAAACCATTTTCACGTTCTTGAAATACGTACATATAGATTGTATTCACAGAATAATTGTTTTAATAAAATACTGATACAGTTGGGTTGGAGGGTTGTATCGTGGAACAAAAAGATGACAATTGATGCTTTCGATGTAGTGCAATATTTTGTTTGCAGTTTATATACTTTATGATATTAAAATGGAACCTGAGACGTGAAATACATTATTCTCCTTATTTGCAAGGTCATTAAATTCATTAGTGTTCATAAAAATAGAAAAGTCGTCTGAGGCATAACATTCCCTTAATGATTAGAATTTATTTGTATTAGGAGCATTAGTAGTACTGTGGAAAATAATAATAGGATTGCGATGTACTGGGCTTTATTATCCAATAATCGGTAAAATATTAACAATTACTAGGTTAAACATATTGCGTGTACATTGTGTGGCAAACTTTATTTTTAGAATAATTGTCTTTTATCTCATTAAGTAGTTTACATACGTGTTGATAACTAGTTTGATAATAAAACACAAATGAATATTTAAAAATACATTTCTGTACATTTCATAATCATATAAATTAGTTATGTAATAAACACACTCGTAACTCATTCCAACAGAAAAGGAAAAAAATTATATTGATTAAAAGCGAGGCTGTTCCTACCAACTTTCATTTCATATGTTTTCTAATTGTTTCCCTTGTATTGAGTGCACATGTTATTTAAAATAGAATTGAAGGTTTTTCGCCCGTTTGTCCCTTTTTCTTCAGCTTGCAATACACTTGTATCATGACGAGATATGAATTGAAAATCTCGACAGTTCCTGTGGGCTAAAATGTTAATATAAAAAAGTATGGTCATTATTGTACAAACTAAGAGGAATAATGAGAATATTGTTCAAGTTTATGTTTCGTTATAATATCGTTTATCAGAACATTGTTCAAGTGTATGTTCAGTTATAATATCGTTCATTAATTACGCACACTCTTGTTTTGTTTACAATATAAAAGTATCCGCGTCTACAATTAACTGACATACAACGCGTATAAAATGGGAACCACCAATAGAGCAATCATATATTATGTTCGAAAACGGATGTTTAGACAAACTACTTCATCAAACATGGACGGCGATCAGACATTTTTTCTTAGGTGATGGTGGATTGTAAATTAATAGTGTTTCCCGTATGTAAGGCTGGCAAATGATCTGTTCACAGTATATTGATTTTGTACAAGTGGCATATATGTCACAATAACCACTTGTCGATGTTTCACAGTGAACTACTTGAATGCATCATGTTACAAATCTTTGTCGTTTTTTCGGCGTTAGCTGAATAAGCCAGCTTTTCACCCTGACTTGACCTTTGTAAGTGTCCAATAATACTCAAATAAAATTTCCCGCGGCTAGGTACGAATGAATACACTTCATTTATTCCATTGGCTGATTTGAGTATAACACCATAACATTGGAAACATATCCGCGTCTTTGTAACACTGTTTTACTGCATGAAACAATTTTATCTCTAATGAAAAGGCTCAATAGATAGAACAGTTTTACAATCAATTTTCGACATAAATACAGTTTGTGCGTTCACCTTTTATTTTCAGAAAATTACCAGCGCAAAAGCGTTTATACTAGTAGCTATGTTGTCATATTTAGTACTTACTTGCATTGCATTTCAACCCGCGAGGTTTCGGGTCAACTCCCGGCCATTTGTGAAAGTCAGAGTTTATATACAGTTCATCACCGGAGTTCGCAGAAGGGGTTGCGATCATTGTGTTACACCGGTCTTACTGACAATAACGTACTGACTGTAATGCATTGCATTCCAATCCGCAAGGTATCAAGGTCAGTTTGCGGTCAGTTGCAGAAATCTTTATATAAACGCCGTCTCGTAAACTTTGTGCACTTGAAGTCTGTTTTGATCAGAAAGATACTAAATAAAGATATTCGGCGATATTATTGTGGTATGTCAATCATCGATTTTTAATATGGTTTTAACATTTGCATGATAAGGACCAATTTTGATAAAAATAATTAGAAATATTTATCCATTTAGACCAGTTTATTAAGCATGAGCACAATAATTCACTATACTATAATTATGCAATTAAATAAGATTCGAGTATTGCCGGCTGACCTATATGCAATCGTTTATTTTCATGTTTCTTGTGTTTTTCTATTCTGTAAATATAGATATCTGAGTAATAATATCACATAAAGCAAAATAAGCCACGAAATCTGGCGCAACACCCCGTAATTGATTTGCTTATGATGTAGCTAAGAACTGCGCAAAGAAAAGGCATCCGCTACTTTTATCTCATAGAGATAACTTTTGATCGTTCATAAACATCGACCACAATCAACGCCGTATATCTTTTTAAAAGATATTTCTTGTTTCATATATGGCCGGTTATGCCATGTTTTTCTCGTTTCATATGAAACATCTTAAAATGTAATTCAGTTCGTATTTTAAAATCGGCTTTGCTTTCATAAATATTTAAAAAGAACCGTCGATGTTATTTTATTTGCTTTTCCTCTGAAATTGGAAACACGAAAGTTGTTTTCGTGGTTAGTATTTATAATAGTATCCAATATAAAGATTTGACTGTTCCCTGTGGTATATCCTTTCGATGTGTTTTTTAGTAATGTCGACCAGTGGAAAGTTGAATAATAAAGCTCTTTTAAAAGCTTCCTTCGCGAATCCTCTTCGCTGTCTTACATTAAATTTGTATCAAAATGACTCAAAAATAAATACGGCCTCTAACAAGTAGTTATATTTTATTCACAAAAGCAGACAAAATACACATAAACTTGAATGTGCTCAATAACATTAAACACAGTCGAAAAAAGGTGTTTTATCTACACAAAATAATCTAACGAACCATCGTTGATATGTTGCTTTTAGATGGTTTAATCTGGCTAGTGGCTGGTAAAACTATGAAGACCATTAACACCTCAACGATATATAATGATTCTTAAAAAAAACGATTATCAAGTGTGAGTGTTCTTTGTCAATTCCCTTTTTTTTACTTGATTGATACATAAATGTATTAAATGTAAATATATAATAAATCTGAAACAAATGATTATCATCTGTAAGCGTTCTTTGTCCCTTCCTTTTTTGTACTTGATTGATACATATTAAAATGTAAAACTAAACTCACGATGTGGGCGTAATTCATTTTGACGCTGACTAACGTTCAGTGAGTTAATTGATTAGTTTTCATAGAATCATTAGAACTACTTGCAAACATGCAATACAAATATAGTTTACTGACGGTGACAGCCAAACATACATTTTATCAACTCGATTGCGGGGGCCCGTGTTCCACACTCCTTCATACACGTTTTAAAGCTACAGCCGCATGTCCTTATATTGTTTCCGTAGCCATCGGCGCACGTGCAAGCCTGGTAACTCGAAACTACTGTCTTGCCACCCGTCAGACTATTGCATTATGGTTGGCCGGCATACACCCATGTCATCACATGCTCGTCACAAACAACCGGGCAGTCGCGTAAGCGGCTGCATCTGACAATAAACGCCGTTTTGGAATAAATTTCACTGAAGTCCTTCGATACTTTTATTGTCTGCCAAAACTGCTCTGCAGAAACATTTGCAATAATGAACAAATACTTTATACATTATAAACATTTAAGTACATTTAATTTTAGAGTAGTAAAACTGTTAATATTGTAAGACCATTCATGCTATTGACACAAACTGACAAACTGATTTTGGGGTTCAAACTGTTTTTCTCAGTTTTAAACATAGTACAACTTTATTTCCATACAACAGTTAAATAACACCATTGACTTTTAAAAGTAAACAAGTATTTACATTTCGTTTCGTAAAAACGTAAATTTCTATACTTTCATTCAGGATTCAACTTTGTACCACTTTACGATTGACTGAAATGGAGGTTGATTTATTTTGCTTTGTTAAATTTTTGTGGCAGAAATCGTATGAAATGAGTGAACTATTCACATAACAAACTACACTGATAAGTGTTTTAGTCAGAATTACAATGATTTAATGAGCCTGACACCCTTTGAGCTGGATTCAAACTCGGATGGATATTGTTTGTTTTTTTATTTCTTTTCATTTTCTTGTTTAAGTACTGAAGATTTTATTAAATATAAATAAATCAAAGACGTTAATGACACGATTAAAAAAAACAAGTCTACCATCTAAATGCGAATTAAATACAGACTGATGGCTGTATTGATTATTGAAGGCTAAATCAAACTGAATTGCCAGTAAATTTGTATTCGCAAAAAGCACGTGTATAATAAAATTATCAAGATCATCAAACAATTGTTATATAGCAGTAAATAGATTAAGTCGAAATAATTCGAAATACGAACCTTTTCCTGTCAGCCCCGACATATGCAAACATTGCAAACCACACTAGACCATTCGCGACGAATGACTTCATTTTGCAAACAACTTTAACGTGGCCTAAGCTCTGTGGTCAACGTTACTAGCCATTCTGTTTATATATTCCCTCGGTTTTTTTTAAAGGCGTTTTGTTATTTAACACAAACACATTTTTTTCAATTATACGTATTTACATCCCGCTTCCATCGGATTTTAAACGCAATACGAGATGCAAATGACGTACACGACGTGCATAAAGCGTATTTGGTCTAGCGTGAATATTTGAAAATATGTAAACAAAATATGCTTACCACAAACGAACAAGGAATATAAATGTGCAACAATATTAGCGTATCAGCGTCGAATTAAATCTCGGTTACCGAATGAAACTGCCCACATTACGACCACTTGAAATATAAAGCAGCGTGACCAAATCTGTACAAACAATCACAGCGTTAAAGTTGCTACCGTTTCTCGACATTGTATTACATTTGACACACAACTAACTTTTAACAGTAAAAACATTTCTATTTAGACCTAAGTTAAAAAAAAACATATTTTTTTTTGTAACGAACATGAAGACGGTCAGCAAACACGGCAGCCCATTGATGCATTCGAGATAAATTAGTCAAAATATCACCATCAGGTTCGCTATGGATATGGAATGATTTGCTGACAGTTTGATGTCCGTTGTATTACAAGAACAATATATACAATGAAATAAATTTGTACTTCCGACAAAAAAAAATGAATGATATCAACATCATCATCATCATCATCATCATAATCATCATCATAATCATCATTAGAATCAACAGCGTCATCATTATAACAACAATAAAAGTATCATCATTATAATCATAATCACATCATTATTATCACTATTTTCAGCATCGGCGTCAAAACTGCATAGTCTTAATTATCTTAGCTATTATAACAATTTTATGATAAATGAAAGCTTGTTGAATCCTGATTGTGATTTTTGAAAATCTGATGTTGGCTCACACTGTGTTTATTCATTGTTATCTCCGAATGCATGTATTCTTTATATTCCATGATAATCCATGTACAATGCTTTAAACATTGTACTATGTCGGCATATTTTTTTTATTACACGTCACATTAGGCTCGGTTGGATTACAAATGAATCGAGCCAAGGACAGCCGAATGACAACATATTGCACAATAAAAATTGGCTGAAGCATATGTCAAAACAATGTCGAAAATTCTTATATAATTTAGATCAAATACATGTTTCAGTAGATGATATAAATAATGTACCCATACGATGCCTACTAAACAAATAAATTTCAATCTCATAACAATTATGAAATGCAAGGTTTCAATTTCTTCTCGGCTTGCTTGGTTATTAGTCATTTTAAACATAATCATTCATCA
Organism: Dreissena polymorpha; assembly: GCF_020536995.1. Taxonomy (NCBI): domain Eukaryota; kingdom Metazoa; phylum Mollusca; class Bivalvia; order Myida; family Dreissenidae; genus Dreissena; species Dreissena polymorpha. The sequence continues at coordinate 7,750,964 of NC_068356.1, forward strand.
AAGACTGAAAACTTCTACTCGTAAAATATTATTCCTGCTTTACGTCTTAACTTGATCAAACGTAAGTAAATCTAGTTTTGCCCGATAAGTGGGGGACGCATTGAGTGTACTGTATACTTCTTTCGTTTGAAATTAGAATAGCAAACTTAAATTGTCTATATGTATGTAAGCATTAATTAAATTTATATTGCTTATATAATTCCACCGTCTAAAGGCACGCTAACGGGTGGGGGCACGTGTGCTTCCGACTGGGTCCAAATCGCTTACGCCTCCACGTTTGGTGCACCACATTAGATGGTTATCGCATTGCTTGAGTCGGTTTATGGAACGTGCCAGGTGGCGGAGCATCCAGAGGTTTTAGCACATTAAAGGTTCGCAGAGAATCGGGTTTCTTTTCTTAATTGTTGTAAAATGTGTGAAAATTGTTTTGCCGCTTTTTGTACTCCGGATCTCCACATCTTTGGAGAAAAAATCATTCGGTACAAACACAGCTTGTCCCTTTTATGAGCGTATAATAGTTTTATAAAAAAAATCAGTCAATATTCTGTGAAAGGTGAAGCGGATGAACTAAGTTTGCACCAGCATATAAGTATGTTTTTCTCTCTCAAGACAACTGGTATCTCGATACCGAGAGCCACGCACCAGGAAACACAAATAACTGCTCTCACTTTAAAATTTAAAGGAGAGATGTGTATAACATTAAGATGATAAAATAATTAAGCGGAATTCATGTCCTTTTTTACTGTATACTTAAATGCATCGTGTGAGCAGAAATACAGTACAAGTAAAATCAAGTCATTGTCGGCAATAAACGTAATAGTGCAGCATGTACCGTTTGATCGTGTGTAAAATGGCTATTATACTTAATGAAGCCGACTGGTCACATAACTGTTTAACATTCAGACAAGTGAGTTCATTCTTTGGTGGACATATCTGGCATACCGGAAATATACTGTAAATGCATGATGTTAGCATTTTTTTCCAAAACAGTGTTACTCTTTAACAGTCATCCTTTTTGCAGACATTACAGACATAACTTGCATGGTTAGACAGAGACAAACCTTCACATACAGACCACCTTTTGCCGTAAAATAAATATACTTTGTCAAGGGTAGATTGTTGTAAGCTCTGATCATTTGCGTGTATGAGTATGTTTGTAACTGGAAAATAATTAATTATAATAACCCCTACCATATGTCATTATAACATTATTGCATTCCGACGCAAACCATACCCCATATTTATATTCGAGGTCGATACAGTCGGATTTAGATCGTAAAACGTCGCCAATGTTTGTGCTTGCGCTTTTAATGGTAATGTAAACCTTACATTTTACTTGTTGGCATCTCAATTCTAAATACGTCAGATTAGCATTCTTAAAGTTTATTTCAACAAACTTTTTACAATATTACCACATAACATTCATGTTTTCATTGCATAGCTTTAACGAAATATTGTGACTCGTTATTGTGTTGTTTTTCTTTGTGTCAGATATTTTCAACAGCTTCAGGTGAGTAGTTCATTCTTATTGGTTTTATTTCATGCATACGTGTTTAAAGTGTTATCCTGTATTTACATCAATCGTCGTAAAGTAAAATTGACAGTTTAAGTCATATCTGTATTTTATATACATCAAATTAATGATGTATTATTGTGCTAAAAATGTCTTGACCTAAAGTTAACAAAACGCAATAACATAACTACATAATTATTGATAGGCGCGGAGCTATGTCGAAAACCGGCAATTGTTGCGTTCATAATCGATAGCTCTTCAAGCATCTGGTTCAAGTATTTCAAGATTCAGTTAAAGTTCGTCAACAAACTTTTCAGAACGTTTAAAACAGACCCGCAAGATGCCGCTCTCACGTTTAGCAGAAACGTTGTTAAACTGTTTTATTTTAAAGACTTTAATAACGTGGAGGATGTACTTAAAAAGGTACGGCGATATTTTTAAGTGTTTATATTACAAATTATTTTTTAGTTAAGCAAATTTTTTTAATGGTTTTATTCGATTAAATTGCAATTTATGTATAAATTGCCTAAAACGCTTTTATACATTTGATTGCAACATTTTTCCTCAATTTAACAATTTGTAAATATACCGATTACAATTTTCAATGGCATATTTGAACACCAAACAGTAAATGTTTAGTTTGTAATAAACCTAGCTACAATATAAAATATATTTCGTTCAAAAATACTATGTATACATTTGGATCCAATAGGTAGCAACGATCACACAGGACAACGGGGACCAGACTAATACACACACGGCACTCGAAAAGGCGCTGAGCGACCTCTTTGCTCCCGGAAACGGCGTGCGCGAAAATTTGTCGTGAATTTGTATTTTGCTCACCGATGGAGACAGCACCTATCATATTGCAACATTGGCAGCTGCACAGATTGTAAAAGATGCCGGAATAAAAATTATTACAGTGGAGATCGGAAACAAAGTAGGGGTCAAAACTAGTCTTTGTAATTGCTTCACTGTCTGTTGTTTAAACTTATTTCTTGTCTATAAATAAATAATGATATGTTTATTCAGAGGTATAAGTTTTCATAGTGCGTTAGTTCGACTTAGAGCTTTAAACAAAAATAACATCTATCATTCCAGGTAAATACTAACGAGCTTGAGGCTATAGCAAGCTCCCCAGCTAAGCAGAATTTCTTTAAAGTAGAAATGTTTGAAGATCTGGAGACCATGGGATGTGACGAGCTTGATGGCAAACAAGCATGTCCAAAACGTAAGAACGTTTTCGTATAAATGTTGTTAAAACTGATAAGGGAACATCATATTGGCCTACGCGCATGCAACGGTCGCTGTTTTGACTAAACTTTTATTCCACGCTGATGTCAATATATATATTTAAGCAAATAATTTTGAACTGTTCATATTATTGTATTAGTTGGATAAAAGCAAGCTGTATTGCTTTAACATTTCGTTAAAAGTTGTAATGTTTCAGTTGTTGCCAAGTAATTTTATTTATTTCCATTCAAATATACTGGTTAACAGAAACTAATTATTTCGAATTCCTCAGCAAAAACAACGACAACAACTACAACAACTACAACAACACCGGAACCAACAACGACAACAACGACAACAACGGCAACAACGACTCAAAGTAAGAAAGTTTTCATTTAATTCGTAAACATGAAGTTGAAATAAATACTTTTGAAATTGTGCAACTGTAGAATTTTGTTATCACCGTTGTTTAATATTTGGAAGATGATAAGATCTTTTTAGTTCAAAATCTAAAAATGGTCGCTTAATGCTTTAACAAGCTCGAACAAAAATATATAGCGTTTTGTGAATGTGTCCAGGATCCATGTATGCAAAACGTGTGTTCCATGCATGTTGATAAGCGCATTGGTAAGGATACAATAAGAATATAATATACTTGATACTGATCATCATAAATTTGGAAAATTTCTGCTTATCTGTAGGTATGAACAACGCCAACCCATTTATTCGAATGATAATCGCATTGAAATAGTGACGGTTGATATGGTATATCAGATTAATAAAATGCACGTCTGATTTGCGCCACTTTAAAAATGTTTGTCTTAATCTTGAATTAATCGTGATGGTCCTGTCAGATCTCGAGGTCAATCGTATTGAGTCGATTGAGTCTTGAAACATTTATAAACGGTTCAGAAATGTAAATGATCATCCTAAATGTTAGGATCGAATGACATCTTAACTAAGCCCATCAAATCGTATATTGTCGTAAATCGCAGACAATCGTAGGCAAGACAAAACGGAACGTATATGTTATGTTATCTAAATCATATAAAAGAAAACGATACACAATTAGAATGTATTTATACTGTTTGACTCCAGAAGAGGCTCAAACAATGAACACAATCGATGTAATCATTAAAGATACAGCAACAACAATTGCACCGTATTTTCACGGAGCGCCCTGATTACTTATGCATATTGGAGGAATTTAAAATACGATTCATTACGTATTGATTCGGTTTACAAGATTATGATGGACATCAAATCGTGGACTGGCTCGAACTTCTCTAACGGACCTTACGTAATCACAAATGAACTAGACAGATGGCACAGACATGTCGTCGCACCCTATTGTAAAACCGTCATCAGATCACACTCGATGGAACAATAGCTTATTCAAGTATATTTTCACACATCACATAATGAATAAAATATCATGAAGGTTTTATTATAACAATAAACACACCATTTTCTATTTCGACTGAAATATGTCTCAGGAGGGTTCACTCCTAATTAAACAAAACCAATATTTTAAAGAAGCAGAAATATAACGGCATAAGGCCTAGTTGCTTACAATAATATAGCACCGCGTAGTTTCAATAGATAAATTGCTCACATAATCTAAAGCCATCCGGCTTAAATGGTCACATAGTATATGACACACGAACATTTTAAAACACATGCCTTTTAAAATAACTTACGTACTTGGGTATTGTTTTAAGCTTAGAGCATATTTATTTTATTATTTTGTAATCATGTACTTTTAACAATTCCTATTTAACAACGGATTAAACGGCATAAAACTTCAGTCCTCATAATTACTTGTAAATAAAAAAAGGTTTTATTTCTTTTTAGTGCAGAGAGAAGAGCCTGACAAAAGTAAGTATGACCAATTGTATTTGGTTACTTTGGCATTTATGCATGAACTATCATCAAGAATGTTAGCAACTGTATACTGTTAAGTATTTATCTGCTATCATAATTGTTTGGATCATTCATGTCGAATGAAATGACAGACAATAATTAATATGCTGACATTTCCAAAATGATTCATTGATTGATTCTATCGTTCTTTGAAGACAATTTAAGCTTTGAAAAAATGCAAAATCTGAATATTTACGAACATGTGATGTTGTTATAAACAAATACAATTCGTTTTAAGATACTGTTTTCGTGTTTTTCTCGGATAGTTAATATTATTAGTCAGCCGGGTGCCAGTGTATCATAGATTGTTTTGTGTAAAATGAACATGATGTTCAAAAACGATTTTAACTTTTGACAATGCATAGCAATGCGGTTTTAATTATTTCAGACTACTGAATTGCAACGTGAACACCGCTGTTTATTTGACATGTTTGTTACCGTTTTCTTGGCGATATTAGGGTTATTGAGGATTGTTTTAAATTCAGTTTATTAAGATTGTTTATTCCGATATGGGCTCGGGATTCAAAACACGGTGGTCATGTGGTTTTATGCTTACACTTGCGTTTACATCGATGATATAAAAATCATAAGAAAAATTAAATACTGAATAAAACACTGAATAAAACCCAATACAACATCAAAACAACTGAGTAAAATATACAATCAAGTAGGGGCATTTAAAGACAGTGCAAACGGAAACACACACAGTGTTAACGCGTTCCTCGAATTATTTTTTTTATTTTAAGTTGCTGTTACAATAGTGATTAATGCAATCACACCGCTTTACAGCATGCCAAGGTAAGGAGGCAGACATTGTGTTCATTGTGGACAGTTCATCCAGTATCTGGAATGTTGACTTCGAGACACAGAAAACCTTTATTGGCGTCGTCGTCAGCCACTTTGACGTTGAGATTGGGAACACTCGGGTATTAAATAAAGCGCTCGTTATTCGTTGGATATTTTACGTTTGCACGTTTTCGTTAAAAAAGGACATTGTATAAGCATGCATTCGTGTTGTCGGGTCGAGCGATAAATGTTGGCTACAATGTAGCAGTAATAGTGTTTATGTATTTTGAAAAAGCGCTTATAGAATCACAATAAAACACAATATTAAATTATCAATTGTTTTTTTGCTGGTGTTTTATTCGGAAAACTGATTTATTGTAAGAAAATATGTCGATGCATGTCCGTGTTTTTCCGTGTCGCCTTAATAGCGTTTAGCAACGAAGCATCGGTTAAAATACATCTCAATCAATACAATACAAGAAAGGAACTTATCTCAGAAATCGCTAAAATTACACAACCAGGTGGCAGCTCCAACACTCACTTTGCACTTGAGGAACGTAAACAAATGGATTGACACACGTAACATTACATTTCCAAGAAGCGGAATATTTAAGTCCCAAACAAATATAAGAAAAAAAAAGTTTATTATCCGATAAACATTAATATAAGACCTTAAAAACAAATATTTAAATTCAATACATTCCCTGGAAAAGAGTTTAAGACATTACGAAATCATCCATCTGAAAGGCACTTTGTTATATAGCGCACCTAACAATTTATCACAAATTTGTTCATGGTATAGTATGTTCTAAATTTCAACATCGATTCATGATAATGTATTGGATTTCCAATAACGAATGGTTCCCGCACAAAGTTAATGCTGAAGGAAGTCTTCTCGACAAAGAATGGCGCGAGACCAGGTGCAGCTAATATTGCTGTGGTCATTACGGACGGGGTATCATCCAGGCCAGCCAGACATTGCAGCAGATTGAGTTCACGCATAAAAGCGGAGTCTATGTGTTTACTGTTGGTAAAGTATTGGCTCTCCTATGTGTTCTGAGGCTGAATAAGTGTTTACTCAAATGTATATCCTTATAATTATTATAGCAATTACCTATTGAATGGTGCTACGCTTCGTGCCATCTGTACCTGAACTCAATTATTTTTAGAAATTTCTATAGTTGTTTTTACCTTAACCATTTTTTACATAGTTTAGCGGTCGCATTGGCACTGAGATCGTCAATACTACGAGTAAAATATTTTCATATATATGGTTATATCCATGTGCGCAAACTTATATCTCAAATGTAAACCTATTTTTCAGAAAAAGAATTTAATTTCATAACATTGAAATAAACACATACAATACCCAAATCATACGTGCTGAAATCGAACTTGTGCTATGGATTCTAAGTCCTCCTCGCGATTTAGAGCTCCCGTATGCGATCACCGTTCGAGGAGCATTCTCATATCCCTTGCAAATACACCGACTACTGTTCTTCTCAAGACACAGACTCAAGAGCGTTTCTACAAGCCTCTTTTCGATGCAATCAATTTAAATTTTATATTTTTAAATAAACCTTAACCTAACGAAACGTCAATTGTGTGCCTTTGGTCTTCCATCCTTCCTTGATGCTTATTGTCTAACCTTTAAAATATTGGTCTTTTGTAATCGTACATAATTCAAAGATCTGTGAAAGGGTACGTTACCGACCATTCGGGTAGATATTGTTCCCACGTGTTGTCAACTTTGATACACAGCTTCAGCTTATCCTTAAAGTGTTTGAAACAAGACTGACAAGAGCGAACTGGAAGCAATGGCCTCCAAACCTGTGTCTGATTTTTCATTCTTGGTCAATGGCTACCCCGCACTTCCGAAAACTAGGGATCTTTAAGCCTTCAAGACATGCAAAGGTAATCAGTAACACATTTGTTTATTTCATCAGTTATCGATTTACTATCTCTTGAAACTAACTGTAAAATAATTTCTCGTCTTTTGCATTTAAATAAGTGCAGCACAGTAAAATAGTTTGCCATTTGAAGAATCTGCTGAGCTGAAATTAATCTTAAGGATTTGCATTCCTCTTTCCTGTAAAGGTCTCACGTAGGAGAAATGTACCATAACATTACATATGTGATTTTGTTTCATGTTGATGCATTATAATAACAAAACATTTAAAATAACAATGTTGGTGTTCTATTTACACGTTCAAAAAGATTTGAAACATGTGTTCTTAGTGTCAAGAGTGGAAGACAAATACACTCGAGCATTATGGGCGTGCGAGAAACGTTTATTACATATGCTTAAAGAACAATTGCTGTTCCATATATCATTAATGAGCCATACATATTTCCATAATGTCAATTTGTCGCATATGGTTGTTATTACCATTCAAAAAATGTAAGCTTGCTTTAAGTATATTTAGCATAATCATTTGTTAAGACAATTAACATTTTTGAATTAACCGCCCTAATGCGTTTACTCCTGTTTCATAGTGGGTGTGTTTATTGTTTTTATGTTGTCATGTTAACTACAGTTTTATTTGGTTAATGGAAGTTGTGTTCTTTGTAATAAATAAAGATCACCCCCCCCCCCCCCCGATAAAAGGTTAATATCCTGAGCGCAGCTTCAGGTTGTTTATATATGTTTTACTCATTCATATATTAATATAAATATGCAAAATTAGTTTTCACAAATGTTGGCCCAACTTCAAAATCATTTACATTGTATGTACGTGTTTGTTTACTATTGTACATATTTAATATTAAACGATGATGTCTTGTATTGCAGTTCCGGGTGATCAGCAAAGTAAGTAGACACAACCAGCATGTTGCTAGATCACATATAGATTTGAATTCACTTTCATGTCGTAAAAGTTAATACTAGGCTAGTAAGGCTCAGAATGCCAGAATCGCAGTTCATTATATAACACAGTATTTATACATTGAAGGATAATAAAATTTGTCGGTAAAACACGATTACTAATGTATTTACTTCAAGAATATGATCGAATCCCTGGGGTCGGATCGGCAAAATCTCTAACTTAAAAAAGTTTAAAATTCACTATATGTGTTTATTTTAACATGTTTTTCGATGTCAAAAATGAATATGAAACAATCATTCATCGGTCGCATTTTATGTTACATACATTGTACTTCTGATTTTCTTTTACTTACGTTTTAATGCACGTGTTTAAATATATAACTATTCTGGAAATGTATTTTATAAATAACTGAAAAAACTATTATTGGTTAAGTCCTAAATAATTTTAAGATCAAAGTAAAATAAGAATATAATATAAAAATTTGCCTCGGCTGATATTCGAAATCATGCCCGTAGGAGCAGATTGTAAGGCGCTAACAATGAATAACCTTTCAAATTATTTAAACGCATTGCTCGTAATGTAAGTATTTGTCGATAAATCAAAAATCAAAAAAGTTTTACAGGTTTGAATGTTAATCCATATTGATTGCTTATTTGCCATTATTGCAACGATACTTTGAATATAAGGCTGAAATCATGTTTTTTTTATTACTATTATTATCATTATTATTATTATTATTATTAGTTTTAGAATTATTATTATTATTATTATTATTATTATTATTATTATTATTATTATTATTATTATTATTATTATTATTATAGCTTACCTGTGTTATAGCGTGCTGACTTTATGGGTGACATAATGTTTTGAATCCACGGCATTGGAGGCGACTCAATGGACCACGTGATTGAGTTCATCAAACACGTGGGTGGCGCTTTCAGAAACTCAAAGAATATTCGTCTAGGCCTGAAAGAAAGTTGCAGAAATACAGATTTGCCCCTAGCAGACTTTTCTGGTGACAGTGACTTTGCGACGGATGTCCAGGAGCAAATAGTTGAAAGCGCGGCAGATCTACTGTCCGGAATCAGAACTTCTTTCGAAAATGTCCGCCCAGATGTCAACAGGGTATCGGTCCTGATCCTGTCCGGAAAGATCGATGACATGGGCATGGCCTATTTGGAAGCTATGAGGCTTAAATGCAGCCCTCGAGTCATCGTGGTTGGTGTTGGCAAGTCAATAGACAGGGATCAGCTGATGAGGTTAGCCAGCTATGAGGACAAGGCAAAGCCTGGTATAAGCCACGTGTTCCCAGTCGACTCTTCCGCTGACCTGTCTGATATTGTGAAAAACCTTCACGTGCTGATTTGCAGAGACACTCAATAACTCGTACACGTTACTCAATTTATCGCCCTATGATATTATAAATGTGAGAGATATTTATTACAAATTATACTTTGTACTGCGTATGAATGCTTTTTACAAAGCATGAGGCTTTTATCGTATGTAAACAATAGTATTATATTTCTTTTCAATTTACCTATAACGCGGTTATTTAATACAAATATAAGTGTAATAAACGTGTGTTGCCTTCGCTTCATAATATGTAGCTCCCTATGCATACGATATTCAATCAATCAAGTCAGCCACCAGTAGGTTAAGTGCACATTGGACACAATAAATTACAACTTTTGCAATGCGACATTAAAACCAAACACTTGGTAGCTTGGCTCGCATAAACTTTGGTTTATGTTAGTAACTTGTGACTAACTCGAGATTTTGTTACACTTCATACATATCTTTCATCCATCTCCCGTATTTACATGTACTAACCGATTCTCAGACGTAAGTCCAAAATAGAGAATATTCGTTTCACTGCAATTTTCTATAGCTACGTGTTAGTTTTATCTAGCATGACATGTAACATATAATTACATTATTCTACCTTCAGAACTGTGTGTTAAAAGAACTGTGCGTTAAAGACAAATGCGCCATTTTAGCCTGTACATATTCGAACCCTACAGTTTAAGGCGTAAGTCCACGCTTTATTCTCAAGTCTAAGAATGGGTTGGTGAGTACTTCGGATTGCATATAGGGTGTATTTATATTAATGTCTAAAAATCAAAAGGAAAACAAACCGCCGAATAAACAGGGCCGGATTAAGCACTAGGCTAACAAGGCTGCAGCTTTGGGCCCCCGAATTTTAAGGGGCCCCCAACGGCTGGCCAGTTTCCCAATGTATGATCTTCCTTTATTACGCCATTTAACGACTCTTTCGGTATTGCAGTAGAAATTGTCTGTGTAATTTGACCAGTTTCCAAATGTTTATCCAGTTGTAACCATTTAGTTCGCTTCTGTTTACTATGCTATCATTTTTTTATGTGTTGTATATCCATTCAGAACTATTAGTTTTTCAGTTTATAATACGACTTACCCGTATGGTCATGACAACATCTGGACCGTTTAGTTCGCTTTTATTATGCTATCTAGATGCACCAGGGGGGCCCTCTTAAGATATGTAGCACAACATTGCTTCTTTGTGTTATCGGGCCTCTGATGTGTATCGAATTGTAAACAAATCACTGGCTCCCTTATGTTGTTAAAACTGTGTCACGGTTTTTAAGCTCAATTTACCGTATGTTTATTACCTGCTCTTTTTTTTTCACGCACAATTCCTCGATTAGTATACGGACAGATTACAGCTCTAACCTATAAGATATTTCACTGACTCGGATTACTGACACGAGAAACAATGATATCTTACTGTTTCTGGAAATCCTACAAGTCGGTTCAAAGACACGAATAACAGGTTAAATGTACAGAATTTTTCTATCGCCTTTTCGCCACACATTCTACAGCATATGTGATTGTCTCACTGTTGAACTTCGCAAGCGGTTGAGCGAATATTCTGGTCTTGACAAACTGTTTGGTTTCATGACAGAGTTTGAGTCTCTCTGTCTCACTTTGGATGATCTACGGAAATATGCAACGCATCTAGTGGAGTCTTATTCAGATGGCATTTAAGCGGTTTTTGTTGACATGTTTGTTCAATTCAAAGCTTTTTTAATTAGTAGCGGACCAGGACAGAACCATCACCCACATAAGTGAACTGCTGAATTTAGATGGAGGCCAACTACAGACAAACTTTCCAAACGTTGCCATCGCTTTTCGAATATACTTTACAATTCCAGTTAATAACAGTGGGAGGTTATTTCAAACATTCTTACGCGTGAAAAAACATCTGAGGAATACCGTGAGTCAGGAAAGGTTGACAGCATTAGGGCTACTGTCTATTGAATGTCAAGTCCTCCGAGAACTAGACTTCATACAGCTGATCGATGACTTTGGCAAGCAGAAGTGTCGTAGAGGAGAATTGTAGACTGGAATCTGGAATCTGTTACATGTCACATGTGTGTTAAGTTCAGTAAATAAAATAGTTTAAGATTGTATAACTTGTTTATATATATATATATATATATATATATATATATATATATATATATATATATATATATATATATATATATATATATATATATATATATATATATATATATATATATATATATATATATATATGTATAATATGTATAATTTAACTGTCAACTGTGTACAACAACAAATTATCTGCTCTTTGTAGTTGTAGTTTATTTTCAATATACAGATGGGGTGCAGAGAGAATGGGGCCCCCCTTTAACTTGTGTAGTCTTAGGCCCCAAAACAGCTTAATCCGGCCCTGCGAATAAAGAAACGATATATTAGGATATTGCATTCAATGTTCATACTGAAACCTCATTACGAGCCTATGCAAGGTGGGGGTGAATGGGTCACAAGTGGTTAGCGTGTGGCTATTATAATAATTAGTAAAAACATCATTTTGAATGAAATTCGTTTTACGTCAAATTCATGGGCAATATAGGTTAGGAGATCTGTACGTAAGATTAAACCTATATCTAATTTCTATACGTCGAGGCGTCAATACTCGCATCATAGTTTTATTCTGCCTCTGTTGCAAACATTGACCTAATAAAGCAGGGTCAAATAAATTTTCCTATCTCCGATCAACAGGAAGTAGTGTTTTCTACGCACGCTCTTACACATAGTTGAGTGTTACCTTTTCAATACACTACTCAAGGGTGTAGTATTTTTACCAATATCGGCTGCTATTGTAATAGACTGATCCCGGAAAAGCACGAGTTTAGAAAAACCCACTTATCACCCCGGTACAAACAACGCTGGTCCATTAAATCAACCAATGATAGCTTACTATAAATAATAACGGTTGATACGGTGTGTGATTTTGAAAGGATTATAAATGGGTCATGTTTATTTGTACCAGCAGATTATAGGGTTTTTCCAAAAAGTTGCTTTTTCCGGGATACATTTATTGTAGACCAATAAAAATATCACATTCTCGATTCGTTTTTTATTTCTTCTCATATTTTCAAAAGGAAAGTATTAAAAGGAACAATCTAAAGTGGAACTATTTTTACGTGACACAATCAGTAGTTATTCGGTAGTCAGGAATATTGTGTACATGTAGGAGGCTCGACAAGAATAATTATATTGTTTTGTCAATTTATCATTTGTCTTTGATAAAATGTTTCAACGACATGAACCAAATAAATAAAAAACATGGTTGGCTAAAGCTCCCCCTATTTTCTTTTTCTTAGCCTCACCGGATAAACTTTCTCCATCTCGGCACCAAGCATGCATTCTCTATGTATTTGCAAATAAAAAGGCGGGTTATCAAGGGACTTCAATAGGTTACTGAATTCTAAATTGCTATGAATAGTAAATTATAAGTCTTCCAAAAGAAGAATTTGATGTAAAGAAATATATTTTATTCAGAAACGCAAGTAAATGGTAGTTTCACGACCACTTATTTACAGTCGATAAGAATAAAACAAATGACCTTCATGTTTTGTTTGAAATCATTAGAAGCCAGCATACTTTTAAAGCGACATGAATTTCTGACATAATAATTTCTGAATTTCTACATACGAACAAAAAAACACAACAGAGTCATCATCGTATTCACTTGACCAATATGGATGTTCGGGGTGGGTGAACGGCAACGACCCTCCGCCAGTCAGGTCTGTTGTAAGCTGCTGGGAGTAGCTCATTAATGGGGAGATGCATCCACTCGCTCACATTGTCCATCCAGTTTTCTGCTGACGGTATGGACGCGGCATCTCTTTGGCGTGCGCTTGACCACAGTCTTGCACAGAGAGTCGTGCCTGGCGACGAGTCCAAACCAAACCATCTTTTCTCGTTTCATGGTCGCATCAAGTGATATTTGAAGGCCAAGAAGTGTGCACTGCTGTCATGTTTCGGACAAACTCTTAGGTTTGTGTTCTATGTAGGAGATGCGGAGCAGTCATGATAGACATTTGTTTTCAATCTTGTATCAGGCTTTCTGTGTCCGGCAGAAGTGTCCAGGTCTCGCAGACGAACAGTATAATTGAGACTTCGATAAACTTTTAAAGCCTGTGCTTTGTAGGGAAGCTGTTTGGGCTGTTTGTTTACAACTTGCACAATTTGGCCATCGCTGCGGTCGACATGGCAATTCTCATTCTAACGTCAGCGTCGCTTGTACTATCCTTGCACGGGGTTGCACCCAGGTTCTCGAAGCTGGTCGCGTCTGTCAGCCTTTTGCCTATCATGCTCATGTATGCACTTTACAGTATATATTATCAATACAACCGTATAACATACATTTAAAAGCGAATATTAATTAAATGATTTATATGTAGGAAGTGTTAATACTTTTGGCGATATGCAGAAACTTGGAAAGACGATCGAGCGTGAAATTATTCAGACGAAAAGACTGCCACTGTGACTCGTAAGTGCTAACCGGAGGTAAGGACTTGGTGATCTACATGTTGATTTATACAAGGTCCATATTGGCTATAATATTGTCAAGATTAAATTAATGGCATTTGTTTTACCAAATTTATATCATTAATGTGTCTTTTAGAGTTATAACCTGATATTTCTTAAATCTAACCTTATGACCTTGTGACTGTGTGACCTAGTTTTTGGACGCACGTTAACCTGATTCGAACTGGGTATCTTAGAATTTAAATCGTAAATGTGGCTACTAGAGTGGGTAATACGTTTTTGGTTCTAAAATTTAATTTGGTGACCTAGTTTTAGGACGCATTCAACTCATGTCAAACGTGGCCTATATATGGTGAAGATAATCATTCTGACCAAGTGGTGTTCATATTAAGCCTTACATATGGCTTTCAAAATGGTATCAAGATGAATCAAGATTGGATGAAAAAAAGTGGAAAACGATGACCATACTAGCTTGCTTTAAACACTTCGTGCCCAGCTGAGCCAATACATACTAGTAATAATGCTTTAATACATATAAAAAAAACACGTTAACTTAAGTTCATAGCCAGGGAATGTTTTCTGAACCGCGTGTAAATTTCGACGCAACTTTATGGTGATATATTAAATAATAAATCCGTTCGCGTGATTCATATTCAAAACGTTATTCATTTAACAAAGATACATAAAATCCCAACTATATCACGTTATTAAACTGGCGGAAAGCAAGTCAATTTACGGTACATTAACTGATAGCATTATATGTGGGTTTGTGCGCGCAGTTCATATCATTTTTGATAACATCTTAAAACGTCTCATTTAGAATCAAATAACCACTTACTTACAACATGTATTTAGAAATAATGCGTGCGTGTCTGCACTTGTCAGTTTGAAATTTAAGTTTTTGATAAAGATTAGTGGTTCAGGTTTATATGTTAAAATACTTAGAGCAGAAGTTTATCTTTGGGGAATATTTCTTCTAAAGATACTTAAGTCTAAAATTAAGACTCATCGATGGTGGAAGATAGTATACCGGTTTCCCAAACAAAACAAAGCTAATTCACAAAAGTATGATTTTGCTGAACGACATTTTCTTGAAAGCAGTACAGGTTTAAGAAAGGATTTAAACCTTATAGGTACAATTCGTTACCAGCAAATTCACAAATAGAGGGTTCAAGATAACATTTGTAAGAGCGTAATAATTACAAAGATATGCAGTAATTCTGTGATCAGGTTTATTTAATAAAACAACAGTATGATTGGTTGGCAACAATTTAACACAAAGTTTGACCCCTTTCTTTTCCTCTGCACCGCTTTTAAAACATGATGACCAAACCATTCAGACATAGAAAAGTTTCTTTGAAAAAGACACTGTCTCTGAACAGAATCTAAATACTAACATCAGATCTTTGGCAGAGCTCAGTACACTACTGTAATAATAGAAAACTCTTTATTTAGAAGAGGGTGTTTGCTTGCTATCCCTGGCGGGCCACACAAAATATAACTTCAAAGTCGATGATTGTCTCAGATTCTCTGTCTTACCTACAGGCTCTGCAATCCAGAAATAGAAAATCCTGGCCCCGTGTTCACAAAACATTTTTGCAATCGAAAATCGGTTTTGCTTGTCATTGAAAATGGATTTCCATTGTAGTTGATAGGCAAAAATGAAAATCTGTCAGTTAAAATCGATTTCCAATTGCAAAATCGTTTTGTGAACACGGGGCAAGACCTAAATCAAAGTCATCAGTTTCAGAGTCTCCCCAGTAAGCGAAAAGGAGGATAGATTCACATATTACCAGGTGTCTGGCGTATGTTGGGTTATGGGGTGGCAGGAAAAAAAGATTTGAGGACAAAAGATGTATATAAAAATCCCACTTATACTCCCATAAATATTAACTCAAGAGCTAGAAGATTTTTTTTAAACATGACTGAATGAAAAACAAAACGAAATCGTTTTTTTACATCTGAAAGCGCCAAAACATTACTCAGGGCTAAATTTACACGAAAAATGTTTTTCACGTTTGAGAATGGGATTTTGCCTTCTTCCAGAAAATGCTGGAAAAAAACGTTTAAAGACTAGATCAAACCTTTGGTGCGTGTATAAAACATACTATATTACGCAATACCTGCAACACAGCAGCATTCAACGGACATTTCGTGATGTGCCGAGAGAGGCCCTAAAGAGATTAACACTCAGTCTCAACACTGTATTATAAAACAGTGATGGGGTGTCGAAGAATGTCTTTTACCGCCTACATTGTTTTATATTTCAACTAACATGGTTGGTAGATCTAGTCAACCAAAAACATTTAACAACTAGCAGGGGTTTGGCATAACACTGTAAATTCATTCTCTTAGTCATGTTGTATTTTATTAAGTACAGTACACACGTCATAGATTTAGGTCTACTAAAACAATAATCCATAGTTAAAATAAACATATAAAAAATGCATAGGTATCCTGATAAATATAATTCATTTTCTTTGCAAAGGTATTTGCATAATACTATAATGTTCACACTAATACGTCTTTGGTAATATTTCTCTCCACCATATATACGTATGGTGAACACAAGCATCATCCCTGTTTTACTACTCGTATCAAATGCAGAACACTGAATTTATTAAATACATCAAAAATTCAAATGAAATGTATGCCCACTATAAGATATGATCAAAGAAAGACTATTCATACCTCAACTTATTTTAATGGTTTACAGTCTTACTCCATTTATAAAACAGGATGATTGGTTTACCCGAGTCGCTACTTTTAACGCTGCAATTTGGGGTATCTTCTATCGGAGTGAGTTAATATGATAACCGCATTATTGATGTTTATATAAATAAAATACATATCTTGATATATGCAGCGTAGTAGGTATAATTGTTTAAGTAAAACAATCATTATATAATCACTTGGTAACACATACTAGTAGCTCAATTGCATCTATCGTTAATTGATAGTTGTGAATATGGCATTTTTACATGCGCATAAATGAAAACTCATCCATTTAGTATCGTTTTCATTCAAGTTAGTTGTATGATTTAAAGGGGCCTTTTCACAGATTTTGGCATGTATTGAAGTGTGTCATGAAATGTTTTATATTGATAAATGTAAACATTAAATCTAAAAAGCTCTAAAAATAAAAACAAGAATAAATTAAAGAAAGAAAAACAAATTAACCTTCAACTGGGCTCGAACCACTAATCCCTGGAGTAAAAGTCTATCGCTTTGACCACTCGGCCATCCGTGCCATCCGTGCTCATACAATCAGTGTTGTACTTTATACGTTATATAATTAATCCTAGTAGTACCACAAAAAATAACGACAACAACAGAACTCTCCAAAATATTTAATCATTTTGCGTTGCAACGCTTTATAATTTTCAGGTTTTTAAATCGTCAAAAGATGTATGAAATAGATATTTAAGGGCATGGTAAATGTTCAGTATTACTGTTTCCTCAATGTATTGCAAAACGGGTTGGAGTGTCTTATTGCAATTTGATTTTTTTATGACAACCCGTTTTGCAATAAACCCGTTTTGCAATAAAATCATCTCACATTTATTTGCAATAATTTTATTGCAAAGCGGGTTGGCTTGTCTTACTGCAATGTGAACATTTTTATAACAACCCGTTTTGCAATAAACCCGTTTTGCAATAAAATAATCACTCTTATATTAATTTATTCAAATGGATTGAATGGATTGTTAAAAGGGAGTTTCAAATGTTGTATTTAAATAATATTGTAATGCCGGTCCGTCTGGTGGCCATCAGACGGTGCCAACATCACAAATTTCCTACTGAATAAAGAAAATAAAAGACTGCATAAATTAAATATCGGGTTTTATTGACATAAAAATCATGTCTCAAGTTTCATATTATTTCTGTTTCTGATGTTATTCGTTATCTAATCCTAAAAGAAAAAATCAAGTCCTCTAACCTCGTTCTCCATTTCCTTATCCATTGAGTGCCAAAACGCAACTGAAACCAAACGACAGTTTTGTCCTATTTAAACTCGTAGTAAGGTGACGTCATACGCATGTTTCAATGAATGACGTCACATGACTAAGCAAATCTTCAATAAATGAAATATTATTTAGCACAATTTCAATGAATGACGTCATATAATAGTAAACATGCATGATGGCGGAAAAGAGATAATAGCGCAAAATACTTGAGAGTTAAATGTAATTTATGACAAAGGTAATCATTATAATATGATGAATTAATAAATAATATGCAAATAACTTATCAATATATCATTATATTGATTATACTAGTATAACATTAAATAATCATAGAATAAACAATGATTTATTCAAGACATTTACAATCGTACTATGTGAACATCGTAACTGACTATTTAAAGGTAATAATAGGCATTGACATAGGTCATAGCAATATTGTTATAAAACATAGACAAAACTGTGAGTTTAGACTTAAAATTAAAATGCATGAGAGGTGGTGAATTTTGAGAACTAATACGATAAAACAACACAGAATGAGTATCGAAAGTGAGTTCAAACAATTTAGTAATAAAGTTAACATAACGCAAAATGCAATAATTTATGGAAAAACGTTGAAATGTCTTATCGCAATTTGAATTTTGTGTAACAATCCATTTCGCAATAAAATTATTGCATAACGGGTTTATTGCACAACGAGTTGTTATAAAAATTTCAATGTGATATAATATTATTTAAATACGACATATGAAATTTAATTTTAGTGTTACCAATCCCTTTCAATTATTTTATACATATGTGATGATTTTATTGCAAAACGGGTTATTAGAAAAAGTTCGAATTTCAAAAACACAGTCCAACCCGTTTTGCAATAAACTAATTGCAAAACGGGTTTATTGCAAACCGGGTTGTTATAAAAATAACAAATTGCAATATGGCACCGCAACCCGTTTTGCAATAAAATGATTGCATTTCTGGGTTTTCTACACTTAAATACGAACTTGGTTGAAATCTCTTACCATACACATTTTGTAATGTTATATCATATTTATCATGAAATCGATTACTTTCGATGTCGTTTTTTTTGTCTACACTTATACTTATGTCTTATTTTGAAAAAGAAAATCCGTAAATACGACAGTTTTTTTATACTTTATTTTCACAGTTTCCAATCAATGTGAATTAATTAGTACATGTGTGAAACGTTTATTGCAAAACGGGTTTATTCCAAAACGGGTTGTTTTTTAAAATTACAAATTGCAATAAGACACTCTCACCCGTTTTGCAATAAAATTATTGCTAAACGGGTTTATTGCAAAACGGGTTGTTATAAAAACTTAAAATTGCAATAAGACACTCCAAACCCGTTTTGCAATAAATGTATTGCAAAACGGGTTGTAACAGAGCAATAAGCTCTACGCTTATTGCAAAGCATGACGAAACACGAAGTTAATCAAATGCCACAAGAACATTTGTAATTTATAATTCATATAAAGCAGTGAACCAGAACGGGATTTATTAAACTCGTAGTTGTGTGTTGACAATTAACCCGTTGGTTATTTTAGTCGAAACCGCCATTTCTCTGCGAGCAAGTAAAACGCCATAGAAGGCTAGATTTATGTGCACAAGAAAATCTATGCATGGTTAATACGTTTTTATATCAGTACTTTCGTACGTCTGTCTTTACCATTCGGTCACAAAACACGTGAAATCAAAATACTGCTGGGCCAACGGGAATTGTCAATAGAAAAGTGTGTTTACTTTACGCAGTTAAATAATTTACTTGACTTATGAACATTGAAAATGACGCGTTGCAGCATATCACGGTTTGCGCACAAACTGTATATACATATCTATAGACCGGGTCTAAACATTCATCCCCTATGCTGCTTGAGTGAATTTTTAATTATTGAATGATTGATTGATTAAATTGGTTGATTGATTGATTGATTGATTGATTGATTGATTGATTGATTGATTGATTGATTGATTGATTGATTGATTGATTGATTGATTGATTGATTGATTGATTGATTGATTGATTGATAAACACGTTCTTGAATCCTAAGTCAATCCTTCCAAAGGCTATAAAAATCTACATTTTGTGACTTTTTAAACAACATAAGCATGGACGAAACTGTCTAATGTTTCTTATTCTGAAATGTTACGTTTGATAATATTATTTAATGTTAAGATATTACTAGTATAAGCTATTTTTATTAAAAATGCGTGTCAGCGTTGACAAATTAACTAATACATTGATTTTCTGAATTGTATATATGTTAAAAAGAATATCTTAATAAATAGTATCGCTTTAATTTTATATAGTTATATATTTCTTTCGTAAGTAGATTACCATCAGTTTCACTAATTGATAATGTTGTTGCGATATCGCGACAAGTATATATGTGGCGTCAACTGCGAACATTCCGTCACTTAGTGCCCCACGATTACATGCAATCCATAACAACTCTTAGGTTCGGTTAAAGATGCAATCGAGATTAAATTCTTTCTAAAACGAACTGTTTATATCGATTCATTAGTACGGATTTAGCAGATGACTGACCTAACAGATATTTTCAAATATATATGAAATTCTATATATCCTTTGTAATTTGATTCATGTTTGCTTCACATGCTTACACAATACTTTAGTCCTTAAAATAATATTCTGTTACATTTGCGTGGTATACACAAAGTTATCACCAAGAAAATTTGTGGATATGGTGTCCGTATAGGTTCGGAAGTTTGTGGACATGGTGTCCGTATAGGTTCGGAAGGTCGCAGGTTCTATCCACACGTTTGGTAAACAATTAAAAGCACATTCGGATACAACCAAAAGCGAAATAGATGTAGTTTTCAGAGTCGTGTTTGGCCGTATGCAGGCTAACCATTCCGATGATTCGGAACCAATATCGAAGGCTGCATTTGGTGCTACAATTGATTTCACTTATAGGGAGGGCATGCAGTGGGTTTTCTTGGGTCCCTTATATGGATCATAACATAACCACTCTCAAACCCAAATAATAGTTGTTTGCAAAACCCATTAGACCCTATATAGGCTGTCTATGTGGGACCCATTTCAAAGGCAGTGCATGGCACCTATATGGACACAGAAAAAAGGGCACACAGTTGGTTCGTATACATTTAATATAGTGTAAGCCAATATGAGACTTAAATAGATGGAGTTTGCAAAATCCCATACGGACTCATATAGGTGTCCGATACTAAACTAATATGGAAGCAAAAACTATGGGCCTACATGGGTATCGCATCTAGGGCCCGTATGGGATGCAATACTTAGGGCCCACGTTCCAACTCAGGCTACTAATAACGGACCCATATGGGTGATCATATGAGGCCCAGATGAACCCATGGATCCTTACTGGGTGTGAGATACTTCCCATTCAAAATCCACGGTATAAATTCAGTTATCACTTCATTATTCCGCTAGGTGGAATAGGATGTAGAAATTAATTTTGCATGAATACTCGTGAAAAATATTTTACTCACGATTGTGTCGTTACTGCCTTGTGAGTTAAACAATTATTTTCAAATCGATGTCCTTATGCCGCACCAGAAAGAACCAACATGTAGCATAATAATATGGTTTGAATTTACTGTTACTTTTTCCATACAAAATATATTTGAAACTATCCATCGACATCAGTAGCAACCATAAGGCGTCGTAAAGGAGTGTTTGGCCATGCCCAAACTAACTCTGCTAATGTTAAACGATCATGCATGCAAGTTCCAATAATATTACACAACCATTCGTGCAGATCAGAACAGAATGTTTATTGTCTCCTTCAGGTGAAACCGGAGGGGACTTATGGTTTGCGCTCAGTCTGTCAGTCTGTTTGTCTGTCCGTCAGTCCGTCACACTTTTCTGGATCCTGCGATAACTTTTAAAGTTCTTCATATTTTTTCATGAAACTTGAAACACGGATAGATGGCAATATGGACATTATGCACGTCATTTCATTTTGTTCCTACGTCAAGAACTTTGGTTGCTATGGCAACAAATATATATGAAAATACTGACAATGGTGGAGTTTTACCGGTAGGGGACCATATTGCTTGGCAATCTCTTGTTTATTTTATTTTTGACCGAACGGTTGTCGCTTTCTATTGGAGATTTATGGTCATATAATCAAACTTAAACAATGTTTACGGCGACTTAAGGAATGCTATCATCATGAAAATAGAAAGTACTTGGATGGTGTATATCTTTTACAAATCATTGAGTTTGAAATGTCATGCCAATATTATACATTTATTATCATATATTCACTGCTTATTATTCATACTTAATACTAAATCCGACCTTTCGACTCAGGAAAAAAACATGTGCACGTTCTTGAGACACGTACATATATATTTTATTTACATTGACAAAATAATTGTTTTCATTAAATACTGATACAGTTGGGTGGGTGGGTTGTATCATGGTACAAATAGCTGACAATGTATGCCTTCGATGTAGTTTCATTCTTTCGTGTGCAGTTTATATACTTAATGATAATTTAACCGAGCCCGAGACGTGAAATACATTCCTCTCCATACTTGCAAGGTAATTAAATTTATTAGTGTTCATACAAATAGAAAAGTCGTCTGAGGCAAAACATTGCATTAATTTTCTGAATTTATTTGTATTGGAAGCATTAGTAGTACTGTGGAAAATAATACTAGGATTACGATGTACTGGGCTTTATTATCCAATAATCGGTAAAATATTAACAATTACTAGGTTAAACATACTGCGCATACATTGTGTGTCAAAATATATTTTCATAATAATTGTCTTTTATCTCATTAATATGTGTACATACGTGTTGATAAATAGTTTGATAATAAAACACGGATGAAAATTTAAAATTTGCATGTATGTACATTTCATATAAATTGGTTCTGTAATAAACATAATCGTTACACATTCCAAAAGAAAAGGGAAAAAAATGATGATGATAAAAAGGGAGGCTGTTCTTACCAACTTTCATTACATATTTTTCCTTATTGTTTCCCTTGTATTGAGTGCAAGTGTTATTAAAAAAGAACTGAAGGTGTTCACCCGTTTGTCCCTTTTTCTTCAGCTTGTAATAAATAAGTATCATGACGAAATGAGCACTGAAACACATCGACAGTTCCTCTCGGACAAACAATGTTAATATAATTAAAACAAAATAAAGAATGGTTATTAATGTGCAAATCTAGAGGAATAATAAGCACATCATTCAAGTTTATGATTTATATATTATATCATATATTAATTACGCACATTCTTGATTTGTTTATAATAGGAAAGTGTTCGCGTCTACAATGAACTGACATACAATGCGTATAAAATGGCAACCACCAATTTAACAAATCATGTAGTATGTTTAAAAAAAGATGTTTATACAAATATAAACGCCGATCAGACATTTTATCGTAGATTATGGTGAATGGTTAATTAATAGAGTTTCCTCCGTATGTAAGGCTGGCTAATAATCTGTTCACAGTATATTGACTTTGTACATGTGGTATTTATGTCACAACATAACCACTTGTCGATGTTTCACGGTGAAAATACATGATTGCATCATGTTACAAATCTTTGTCGTTTTTTTACATAGCTGGTATGTTATGTCATGTGTTTCTCATTTCATATGAAACATTTAAAAATGTGATTCAGTTCGTATTTTAAAATAGGCTTTGCTATTATAAATATTTAAAAAGAACCGTCGATGTTATTTTAATTACTTTTCTTCTGAAATTGGAAACAAGAAAGTTGTAGTAGTGGTAAGTATGATAGTGTCCAATATAAAAATGTGACATCCCTGTGGTTTATACTTGTGCTGTGTTTTTAATGAAGTCGCACGGTGGAAAGTTGAATAATAAAACCGTTTTAAAAACTTCCTTCGCGAATCTTCTTCACTGTCGTGCGTTTAATTTGTATAAAAATGACTCAAAAATATATAAGGACTCTTAACAAAGTAGTACTTTTTTATTTACAGAATGCCTACAAAATACACATAAACTCAAAGTTCAATACCATAAAACACAGTCGATAAAAAATGGAATTTTATCTACAAAATTATCTAACGAACATTCATTTATATGTTGCTTTTAGATTGTTTAATCTAGCTTGTGGCTAATAAAAATATGAAGAAAATTAACACCGTAGCAATATATAATGAATCTTAAATAAAAAGATCATCAACTGTGAGTGGTCTTTGTCAATTCATTGTTTGTACTTGATTGATACATATTAAAATGTAAAACTAAACTCACGATATGGGCGTAATGCATTTTAAAGCTGACAAACGTGCAGTGAGTAAATTGATAGTTTTCAATGAATCATTAGAATCACTTACAAACATGTAATACAAATATAATTTACTGATGGTGACAGTCAAACATACATTTAATCAACTCGATTGCAACGGTCCGTGTTCCACACTCCAGCATACACTTTTCAAAGCTACAGCCGCAGGTCCTTACATTGTTTCCATAACCTTCGGAGCACGTGCTAGCCTGGTAACTCGGAACTACTTTCTTTCCACCCGTCACATTATTGCATTCGGATTGGCTTGCACACATCCATTCCTTCACTTTCTCGTCACAAACAACCGGGCAATCGATTAATTTTCTGCAAGCGACACTTAACCAATGCGTGGCGCGAGAAACTTCACCAAAGTCCTTTACGATACTTTTATTGTCTGCCAAAACTGCTCGGCAGAAACATCTGCAATAATGAACAACAATATAAAAATTATAAACAATAAAGTACAATTAATTTAAGAGTAGTAAAACTGTTAATAGTGTACATTTTTTCTATTGACGCAAACTGACAAACTGATATATGGGTTCAAACTCTTTCTCACAGTTTCTAACATAATGCAATTTATATTTCCATACAGCAGTAAAATAACGCTATTGACTTTAAAAGTATACAAGTATTTACATTTCGTTTCCTCAAAACTTAAAGTTCTATATTATAATCTAGGATTCAACTTGGTACCGCCTCACGATTGACTAAAATGGAGGTGGATTTATTATGCTTTGTTAATTTTTTGTGGCAGAAATCGTATGAATTGAGTGATCTATTCACATAACAAACTACACTGATAAGCGTTTTAGTCAGAATTACAATGATTTAATGAGCCTGACAACCTTTGAGCTGGATTCAAACTCGGATGTATAGTACTTGTTTGTTTCTTTTCATTTTTCTTGTGAAAGTACTTAAGATTTTATTCAAGCTTATTTAATCAAAGAAGTCAATGGCATTATTAAAAAAAAACACAAATATCTGTGAACAAGTCTAGCAGCGAAATGCGAATGAAAAACAGACTGATTTCTATATTGATTATTGAAGGCTAAATCATACTGAATTACCAGTACATTGTAAGTCGCAAAAAAACAGTTGTATAATAATATTATCAAGAGCGTCAATACATTGTCATATACTAAATAGATAAGGCCGAAATAATTCGGAATACGAACCTTTTCGTGTCAGCCCCCACATATGCAAACATTGCAAACCACACTAGACCATACGCGACGAATAACTTCATTTTGCAAACAACTGTAACGTTTCCTAAGTATCTTGGTTAACGTAACTAGCGATACTGTTTATATAGTCCCTCCGTTTTTTTAGAAAGGCGTTTAGTATTTAACACAAAAACTTTTTTGTCTTCAAAAATACGTATTAACATCCGGCTTCGACCGCATTTCAGACGCAATACGAAATGCAAATGATGTACACGACGTAAATAAAGCGTATTTGGTCTAGCGTGAATATTTGAAAATACAAAACGTAAACAACACGTTCGCTTACCACAAACGAACAAAGGAATATAAAGGTGCAACAATATTAGCGTATCAGCGTCGAATTGAATCTTTATTTACCGAATGAACCTGACAACATTACGCCCTCTTGAAATATGAAGCAGTTTTGACAAAAACTATACAAGCAATCACAGCGTTAGAGTCGCTACAGTTGCTTGATATTGCATAACATTCGACACAAAACTCACTATTAACAATTTAAATATTTCCATTTCATCTTTACTTGAAAAATAAACATTATAGACTTTGGTAACGAAAATGAAGGCAGTCAGAAAACACGGCAGCCTATTAATGTATTCGAGATAAATTAGTCCAAATATTACCAACAGGTTCGCTTTGGAATGATTTGCTGAAGTGTGATGTTCGTTGAATTGATAGAACATTCAATAAAATAAAATAAACTTTTACTATCAACAAAAAATGAATTATATCATCATCATCATCATCATCATCATCATCATCATCATCATCATCATCATCATCATCATCATCATCATCATCATCATCATCATCATCATCATCATCAACATCATCATCATCATCATCATCATCATCATCATCATCACCACCATATATTCTTTATATCCCATGATAATCCATGCACACTGATTCAAACATTGCCATATGTCGGCATAAAATTGACATTTTTTTAATTACCCATCTCTTTAGGCTCGGTTGAGTGACAAAGGAATCGAACCAAGGACAGCCGGATGACAACATATTGAGCAATACAAACGGCTGAAGCACCTGTCAAGACAACGTCGACAATTCTTATATCATTTAGACCAGATCCATATTTCAGTAGATGATATAAATTATGTACCCATACGATTCCTACTAAACACACGAAGCGACACACGATATTTTGCGCGATACACGAAGCGACGCGCAAGAATGTACCATGAACTATCGCCCATGTGTAGGTAGCCCTACAGGCGATATATTGTGGTAAATATCGCGTGTCGCTTCATGTATCGCGCAAAATATCGTGTGTCGCTTCGTGTATCGCGCAAAATATCGTGTGTCGCTTGACGTATCGCACAAAATATCGTGTCTCGCGTTAAATGGGCGACACACGAAACACGAAACACAAAAAGACACGCGATATTTTGCGCTACACACGAAGCGATACACGTTATTTTATTATTCAAATATCGCCGATATTATTCGAATCTCGTGTATCGCGGTCTAATTTCAGACCGCGACACACAAAGCGATACTCAATATTTTGCGCGATACACGAAGAAACACGCAATATTTGTACTGTTCAAATATCGCTGTAATAATATCGCCTGTCGACTCTCGCGTTTTTTAAACGGTGTTACAGTAATTTTTAACCATTGTGCTTGATGCACATGCTTCATGACTTAAAAATATCCCCTTTTTGTCTTCCCTGTTTTTTTGGAAAACGCGAGAGTCGACAGGCGATATGTTTTGAATACCCTTTTTATCATTTTAATGATTCCATTTAAGTTATATACCCTTTTTTGATACACAAATGTTAATAAATAATGGTTAGCACACTACATGATTGTACATTTAAGTAAACACTAATTGGAAATACATGTACTCATTTGGAAACAAATATTTTTATATCACCGAAACCCTTTGTTATATTATGATTGGCACTATACACAAGCCTTTACCCTGTATTAGTGACATCAGTCATTACATTGAGACATTTTTGTCAAAGCATATCTCAACAAAGACATGTGCCATTCTTTAAACAACATAAGATTATATTGGAAAATAAATTAACACTTATACAATTTAAAAAAAGTATAGTAAATAATCGTCAATAATATTGGAAACGACTAAAATTAAGTTAAAGATTTTTTTGGAATTTTGGTAATTTTCTTTTGAGGGCTTTCTTATAATGGATGTATGCTATGCTATTATCATTAGCTCGGCTGTTTTCGGATAAACCCGAGGTATTGTCATAGCAAGCTCGTTGTGTCCTCCGCCGTCCGCCGTAGGCGTCATGCTAAAACCTTAACATTGGCTCTACATTTGCTCTACAATCAAAGTGCTTCCACCTACAACTTTGAAACTATGTAGCTGCACCTTGATGAGTTCTACACGCCACAACCATTTTTTGGTCACTAGGTCAAAGGTCAAGGTCACTGTGACCTCTAAAAAATATTTTGACAGAATTTCATTTATTCAAAACTGCACCCGCAGCCGAGCGTTGGCACCCGTTATGCGGTGCTATTGTTTTAATATACATGTAATTATAATTATTCTGTTACGGAATAAATTTAACATGCTTCTCTTGTATTGTTATAGTTATTTGTCATTACAAATGTATGACAGATGAACAGAACACATGTGTCACCATTCACACAATACAAATGTGTATATATATCATTAAATATATATATATTACACACAATTAACAAATTAGCCTTCAGAACCCAAAGAAACGCTACGGTTTCATGCCGAATAAAACATTCTTTTTGCATTGATGGTGCTAAACAATTTTGAGATAAGCGTTGAAAATTCGCACTTTATTGCACTGCTATTGCAGACCGACCTGCATCTAATTTCAAAGCAATTTCTTGAAAACAGAAAGATCACTGCCGTAAATTAATTAAATCTTATTGAGTCAAGATTGATTATGCGTACGTGTGAAATTGGATTAAGAAGGATACAAAACATTGATGACAAATTATTTTAAGGGCAGACCTAGAAAACAAAAGCGAGCAAGCGCAAAAAAAAACTGCAACTATTTTTTATTTCAGTTTCGACGTAATAACTGGCGAGCGCGAAGCGCGGAATGGAAATAATATTGAGCACATTTGTTTTGAACATTTCTGCCAAACGCATTCAGCTTATTAATTGCTGACAATAAACAATTCCATGTTTGATGAAAAATAACTAGTCTATGTCGTAAATAACATGTATGTTTAAAAAGGGGGCCCAATGGAACATGCGGATACAATATAATTTTTTAGTTAATTTAACGAAGTATACGTGCGGCAAATCCGACCAACATCCGATCAATTAGTTGTGGCCTATTCAGATCTTAGAATACGAACACGGTTGGAAAAATATACCATTAATCATTACCTTGTTGCGTTATAAGCGACGCGACTGTATCATCACTAATAACCACACTAATCTATCATTGTTAAAAATGTAAACCTATTTCACAACAAATTGTAAAAACATAACGTAGTTCCGGGAGAGCAAATGTCAAGGATGGCATATGTCCGGGAAGGTATCAGCCAGATTCTCAGTATCTACTGCACGAACTTTCCCTTTTATAGCTTGTCGGCACGGCACTCATGTTATGTATATCTTCGGGTTCCGCGTAACTTGCCTGAAATACAGGTGGTGTGTCAAGCACAAGTCAAACTTAACACGCATAAATTTACGTAATGCATCATTATTTCTATGTAGTCATTATAATATAAAACGATCAAGAAACAATCGACTGCTGTGTTTGTGGTATTAAACCATTGATAAAAAGGATGCCCATACAGTAGCCAGTTCGTATCGAGACTTTACACAAAAAAACAGCGTTAATTAATTAAAAAAAAATCTGAAAGAAATGTGGATTAAAGAATTACTGATATAAAGTTATATGCATGTGCCCACCCCGTCTAAGGCCATGTCTGGCATATGTATGATATAAAGATTCACCCGTGTTACCTACATTATAAATAGAGGTCAAAGATAGAACAAATATATTGACTATTGAACTAATCACCGGATCAAGTATGTAAGTGTGATTAAGGTTAATGTCTGTATTTACTTAATCCAGCACAAAAATTATTGTTGGTTTAAAATTTTGATTGGGTTGCGGTTTAGCAGAGTGGGGAATTAAGACAGTCAACCAGTGCACTCTATGATTGGTTTTAATTTTACAACGCACAGACTTGAAGTATTTGTTTAAACTTTCAGCAAAACCGTGCGCTTTAAGTAAAATAATAAAACGTGTCACGTTTCAAGGTCAGCCGATACCAGTGCGACCTTGTTTATGTGTAGCAAAGTCTTAAGGGCTGTTATGCAGCTTAGGGTTACAAAATATATTTGAGTCGCGCACTTGGATTTAATGCATGTGCGTTAAGTGTGAAGTTTGCACCGCCTAATCTGAGACGATACTTTACGCACATGCATTAAGCCCCATTTTTCTAGATCGAGGCTCATTTCTAAAATGGTTTTTTTCATCAAAACATTGGTTAGTCGAATCTTCTTGTATTTAACATGTGTCTGTTAGCTGCTGCTGTTGTTGTGTCGTTGTTTTTTCGTGCTGACCATACACTGTTTTTGCTTTTCCCGATCAAGCTATTGTTGTTTTTTTTTGTACTTTTCAAACTCGTTAATCAACGTTTTACACGAACGAATCTTGAACTAGGATTGCGAACATTTCTTTCACGGACGATCCTTATTAAATTTGAAAAACAAAATATGTATAGTTAAAAAGTGTTTTAAGAAATTGGCTGTACCAACGACTCTATATTTCAGAAATTTTTATGGAAACATTTTGGTTAAAAAACAACATTAAGGCCTGTTTTTACCTGTTATGATTTTTAAGTAACAAATATTCGTCTTGGTTTAAAACTTGAAACAAATGCGGAGCAAATACATTTAAGAAAATTAGCTTTCACTACCGAAAATGTATTTAGCGTGTCCCTTTAAATAGAGTTTTTAATGGCAACATCAAAATGCAAATGCGGATACAACCGGCCAGCATAGACGGTTAATATTATAAGACTTAAAGGGACGTGTTCACGGAACTTTGTATTTAAGAAAAATGACATTCACATTCACTTGGAACTTATTGTCACACACAAAATCAAAAAGAATATTCTGTATCTCGTTTAATCTATGTCACCATACTACATCTACCTTTGAAATTTTGGCTACCGCTATAAGGAAGCATTTTTATGGGTTCACTTTATTTTACGAAATATTTTACGAAATAT
The DNA here is from genome assembly GCF_020536995.1 of Dreissena polymorpha. Lineage (NCBI taxonomy): Eukaryota > Metazoa > Mollusca > Bivalvia > Myida > Dreissenidae > Dreissena > Dreissena polymorpha. The sequence goes on from NC_068356.1 coordinate 7,781,814, forward strand.
TCGTCGATTTTGAGTGTTTATTGGGCTTTAAATATGCTTACTAACGAATCTATAATGTTTTAATAGTCTTTACTTATTGAAAGACGAGGAAAAAAAGTTGAAAAACAAATTATGCCCTCTCCGGGATTCGAACACCGAACCATTGCAAGTAATAGCAGCTACTCTACCATAGCGAATTATGAACGCTGTGTTAGTACTAATGTTTTTTTATCGAGGAAAAGCGTAACAAACGCTTTATTAGTCAACCGATTTGGATGATGATTATCCAAACATGTACCGATATTTAATATATTTTTTCACTTAGTTAAGAATGTTATTTCGAGTGTTAACATATACTGTATACATTCTTTTTAAATCTTTAGCTATTGTTTTGAAAATCGTCATTTTACCAAACTATGAACAATTACTTTTAAAATCTTATTATTTCAATCGTTTAAAAATAATTAACATTACCCCATCCCCGAATATAGACGACGTACCTACCCTTTTTTGACGATGTTGGTGAAAACAAATGAAAACGTATTGTTGGCCTTATTAAAATTTTTATCTATGTATGCCATGTTTTTGTGCAGGCATGTAAACAACCTTCGCCTAATCTATATCACAACGTGACCATATTCAAACGTCATGTCCATCAAATGTGCCAATAAATACTATACTATGACGATATGCTGACTGCAACAATAAAACGGCTATTGTTATTCAATGCCAATTATAAAATAAGCCCTGTTTTTTCACTTTTTGCTGCCGATATTTATAAATGCAAGCAGCACGCATCTTGGTAATTAAAATCGAAACAAATGTGCAGCTTAACCCTAAACCGAAAATCGCCCGCGCATGTTTGAGTTTTTTAATGAAATTTCAATAATAACCCCATGTGGAACAACAACCATGAAGACAATACAAGTACTGTTAGTGAAGTTATGTCGACCGTATCCGCTCCCAAGTGAGAAGTGATTACGGAGCGGGATTTCGAAGGTTCGAGCACGTTCTGACTTTGCCGGTAGCTTACCACGCAGCAAGCTGCATCGATGGGTTCCAATCAACCACCTGCCAGGCGCCCAGCATTTAAATAGTTTAGTATTAATTATGTTTTCAAACAATGGTCAATCTTATTTCCGATAAGTAAGTCAACGGTGTATTTTAAGTCTAGATGCTACTCGTCAAATAAGTAATAAGAACCACGGTGGCTGTTTCCACAAACATAAACACATTCGTACCAGACATTATCTAAAAGAATCTGTCAGGTGATCTTTTTTTTAAACATAACACGATATATTTATTATTTTTATGATGCTATAACTATTTGGTTAGCCTAGATAAGCGACATGATAAATCTAGGGGACCTACATATGATACAGCGTAGCACTTAAACTAAACGAAAACCAAATCAAAAATATTTTTGCAAGATAAATGATAAAAACACGGCAAAATAAAGCTTTAACTAATATAAGTTCACACTTTGCAACAATTAGTTCGTGTCAGTAGTTTCAATGAAGTGAATATGTACTTTAAAAACTTATCAGCTTTTAAAGTTTTTGCATGTACAGTCTAACCTGTAAATAAAGACCACTTAAGGGATTTGGTCGTTGTGGTCTTTGTTCACATGTGGTCTTTATTTGCAAGGTCGATTGAAACTTTTCAAAATATGCTAGTAGGATTTTAACAGGTACCTTATCTATGTATGTTCTCTATTGCTTAAATGGTTGAATACTAATGCATGTATTATGTCATAAAGGATTGAAAACACAGTTTTGATTTTATATTCATTATTTCAATTTCCTTATGTTTTTATTATTTATTTCATTAATCATAGCATGTATAAATAACTATTGACATACATGAATATGTACTTGAACTGACAAACTCCGTATCAATAATCTTTGCACGTCTTATGACGGAGAAATTTAAGAAAGGAATGAATATCAAAATGTATCTTTGTAATTGGCATTGTTAATGTAAAGAAACCGTAAATTTCCTTAATGATGAAAGCAACAAACTTTTGTTTGATATTTTCGGCAATTAGTACATTAATCACGAGTCACTGAAATACAAAGGCAACTTTTTACACTTTCGACAAACTGATCAATGCATAAAAGAAGCAGGCGGCTACCAATTTGCAATATGTGTTAAGTAAACAAACAACTGCTATAGAGTGCAGTAAACTTTCACTTGCAAATATCTCTATAGGTACCGACGAGTCTACTGGTTAGATGTTTATCACGTGACTATCACAGCGTCATGGTGGCCATTTTTTATCTTGAAAGTTGCGAAATCGTTGATTGTTATGATTTAAGTGGTCTTTTTTAGGTATCATAATGGACATTTGGGAATGTAAAATGGCGGTCCTTGGTCTTTGTTCGCAGGTGGGCTTTATTCGCAGGTAGAATATATATTGAAATCGTTTGGGAAGAAATCGTTGTGGTCTTTATGGACAGGTGGTCTCTATTAAAAGGTGGTCGCTGGAACAGGTTGGCCCGACTTCGTTACTAATAAACCGGTATTTTTCTGTTTTGCTGACTGCCTTGCTGACTCCCGTTTTGCAACACTGAATTCTTGTCGGTCGTTTCGATTAACTGATTATGAACTTTAAAAACGTATGGACTCTTAAAGAGCGTGTATGTATTTTGTATTTTTGATAAATATTTTGTAATCGAATGCATAAAAATAGTAAACAAAAAAGTAACGTAATATTTCATTTATTAAAAACAACATAAATATTAATACATACGGTAATACCGTATTACCGTAATTACGTCGCGAACAATTTAAACTTCGATAAATATAAAACTAGACAAAAATCAGAAGAAATGATGCCTGGACATTGATGCAATCTAAGCTTTATACTAGTGCATACTCTTTGCACAGTTGAAAAGAAATTCACATAAAATGAACATGCACTCTGTTAGGTGATTTCCAATGATTCCGCGCAGATATGCACATTCATCATCCTCCGACTATCGACTCTCGCGTTTGCAAAAATCAGGGGAAACAAACAGGGGATATTTTTACGTCATCAAGCACGTATTGATAATAAATGGTTAAAAATTACTGTAACACCTTTAAAAAAAAACGCGAGAGTCGATAGGCGATATTATTACAGCGATATTTGAACAGTACAAATATCGCGTGTCGCTTCGTGTATCGCGCAAAATATCGAGTATCGCTTAAAGTGTCGTGTGTCGCAGTCTGAAATTAGACCGCGATAAACGAGATTCGGATAATATGGGAGATATATGAATAATAAAATATCGTGTATCGCTTCGTGTGTCGCGCAAAATATCGTGTGTCGCTTCGTGTTTTGTGTGACTTCCTTTGAACGCGAGGCAGGATATTTTGCGCGATACTCAAAGCGACACACGATATTTTGCGCGATACACGAAGTAACACACGATATTATGCGCCATACACGAAGCAACACGCGATATTTACCACGATATATCGAATTTGGGCTGCCTACACAAGGGCGATATTTCGTGGTAAATTCTCGCGCGTCGCTTCATGTATCGCGCAAAATATCGTGTGTCGCTTCGTGTGACGCGCAAAATATCGTGTATCGCTTCGTGTGTCGTGTGTCGCCCTTGATGAAAGAAGTGCGAGATTATGGATGGCACTATCCGGATTCCGTACGATAGCAATCGCAACGCATCAAGAAATACAACTTATTGCTCTCTCTTTACCTTTTTACACGATAGATGTATATACATGATGTTAGCACACTTTTTTCCAAAAACAGTGTTACTCATTGACAATCATCCTTTTTACAGACATTACAGTCATAACTTGCATAGTTAGACAGAGAAAAACCTTTACATATAGACCACTTTTTGCAGTTACATAAATATACTTTGTCACAAGTATATTGTTGTATGCTCTGATCATTTACATGTATAATTATGTTTGTAAATGGAATATGATTAATTATAATAACCCCTACCACTTGTCATTTGTATATTATTGCATCCCGCCGACAAAGCATACGCCATATTTATATGTGAGGTCGATACAGTCGGATTTAGATCGTTAAATGTCACCAACGTATGTGCTTGCGGTTTTCATGGAAATGTAAACCTTACATTGTACTTTTTGACATCTCAATTCTAAATACGTCAAATTAGCATTCGTATAGTTTATGTAAACACACGTTTTACAATATTATCACGTAATATTGATGTTCACATAGCAAAACCTTAAATAAATATTGTTACTCTTTATTGTATTGTTATTCTTTGTTTCAGATATTTTCAACAGCTTCAGGTGAGTATTTCATTCTTATTGGTTTTATTTTATTCATACGTGTTTGAAGTGTTATTGAAAAATGAAATATAATATACATCCTGTATTTACATAAATCGTCGTAATGTAAATTGACAGTTTAATTCATATCTTTATTTTAGATTAATCAAATTAATGATGTGCTAAACATTTCTTGACCTCTAGTTAACAAAACGCAATAACATACCTACATAATTGTTAATAGGCGCGGAGCTATGTCCAAAACCGGCAGATGTTGCGTTCATAATCGATAGCTCTTCGCGCATCTATGTCAAGAATTTCAAGATTCAGATAGAGTTCGTCAACAAACTTATCAACACGTCGTTTAAAATCAGTCCGACAGACACTGAAGTTGCAGCTCTCACGTTTAGCAAAAACGCTGTTAAACAGTTTCATTTTAAATACTTTAATAACGTGGAGGACATACTTAAAAATGTTGAGCAATATTTTCCAAATTGTTTCTATTACAACAAATTCCTTAGTTTGTTAAATGTTTAAAATAGTTTCATTAGATTAAATTGTAAATTATGTATAAATTGCCTAAAAAGATTGTATACATTTGATTGCAATTGTTTTCCTATAATTTACAATTTGTAAATTAACCGCTAATAATTGTTAATGGCATATGCGGACAAAGAACAGTCAATGTTTAGTTTGTAATGAACCTAGCTACAATATAAAATATACTACGTTCGAAAATAATTTTTATATGTATGTATACATTTTGGGTCCAATAGGTATCAACGATCGCTCAGGAAAACGGGGATCAGACTAATACACACAAGGCACTCGAAAAGGCGTTGAGCGACCTCTTTACTCCCGGAAACGGCGTGCGCAAAAATGTCCCGCGTGTTTTTATTTTGCTCACCGATGGAGACAGCACTTATTATACTGCAACACTGGCAGCTGCACAGGCCGTAAAAGATGCCGGAATAAAAATAATCACAGTGGGGATCGGAAACAAAGTAGGGGTCAAAACTAGTTTTTGTAATGCTTCACTGTCTTTTGTTTGAACTTATTTCTAGTCGATAAATAAATAATGATTTGTTAATTCAGAAGTACAAGTTTTCATTGTGCGTAAGTTCAACCTTGAGCTTTAAAAAAATAAAAAAATAATATCTATCATTCCAGGTAAATACTAAAGAGCTTGAGGCTATAGCAAGCTCCCCAGCTAAGGAGAATTTCATTAAAGTAGAAAAGTATGAAGATCTGTAGACCATGGGATATGAAGAACTTGTTGGCAAACAAGCATGTCTTGAACGTACGAAAGTTTTCGTATAATTGTTGTTTAAACATATATGGGAACATCATATTGCTACGTGCATGCAACGGTCGCTGTTTTGACATTCTACGCTGCTGTTTATATATATATATATATATATATATATATATATATATATATATATATATATATATATATATATATAAGCAATTACCTTTGAAATAAATAACTGTTGAAATATGTGTTCATAATATTTTATGAGTTGGATAAAAAAACAAGCTATTGCTTTAACATTTTGTTAAAAATTGTAATGTTTCAGTTGTTGCTCAGTAATTTTATTTATTTCAATTCGAATATATTAATTAACAGTATATTATAATTTCGAATACCTCAGCAAAAACAACGACAACAACTACAACAACACCGGAACCAACAACTACAACAACTACAACAACGACAACAACGACAAAAACGGCAACAACGACTCAAAGTAAGAACGTTTTCATTTAATTTGTAAAAATGGAGTTTAAATAAATACTTTTAGAAGTGTGCAATTGTACAATTTGATTATCACCGTTATTTAACATTAGGTAGATAATAAGACCTTTTTACTTCAAAATCGAAAGTTGGTTGCTTCATGCTCAAACAAGCTGACAAAAATATATATAGCGTTTCGCGAAAGTGTCCAGGATCCATGTATAGAAAAGGTTTATTCCATGCATGTACATATGCGCATTGGTAGATACAATGAAAATATGATAATATACTTGATAGTGATCACCACAACTTTGAAAAAAATCTGCTTACTGTAGGTATGAACAACGCCAACCTATTTATTCGAATGATAATCGCATTGAGATATGACGGTTGATATGGTATGTGGGTTTTAAAACTGTATTTGTATCAGTGTTTTTTTTGCTCTCAGGTGTTAGTGAGTACTTTTTGTTTTTTCTTCACAATTAGACCCATTCAGGAGATATATCTTATTGACGTGACAGTTGTATCTGACCGAGGACGGTGTATCAGATTAATAAAGTGTACGTCTGTAAATCGAACTCCAACTATCTCGATTTGCGCCTCTTTGAAAAAGGTTTGTCTTTACTTTGACTAAATCGTGATGGTCCTGTCTCGAGGTCAATCGTTAAAATTGATTGAGTCTTGGAACATTTATAAACGGTTCAGAAATGTATATGATCAACCTTAATTTTCAGATCGAATGGCATCGTAACTAAGCACATCAACTCGTATTTTGTCGTAAATCGCAGTCAATTGTAGAAAAGACAAAACGGAACGATTTAAAAATGTAATATAATCTCAAAAATAAATCAAAAACGATATACAATCTTACTATGTTTATTCTGTTCGGGTTCAGAAGGCGCTTAAACTGTGAATACAATCGATATTATCATGAAAGATACAGCAACAAAAATCGCACCGTATTGTCACGGAGCGCACTGCTTACTTAATATGTAGATAGGAATTTTTTTTAAAGAACAATAACGTAAAGATTCGGTGAACCAGATAATGATGGAGGTCAAATCGTAGACATCTCCAACGGACCGTATGTAATCACAAGTGAACTTGACAAATGACACAGACATTTCGCGGCACCCTATTGTTAAACCGTCATCAGATCACAATCGAGGGAACAAAAGCTTATTAACGCATGGGTTCACGCATCACATAGTGTTTGAAATATATTGCAGGTTTTCTTATAGCAATAAACAAACCGTTTTCTGTTTCGACTGAAATATGTCTCTGGAAGCACAGCTCCAGATAAGGATTTAGTCTAAAGGATATTTTACCCCCTGATATTATTTTAAAAGTGTATTTTACTTCTTTGTTTCAGCCATAAATGGTATTTAGGAATATTGAGGGGTATTTTCCATTTCCATAGAAAACTAACATAGTACATGGTATGGTTGATCTAGAAATATTATTAATTGTTATTAATAAATGCAAACAGAAATAAATTTTAAATGATGAAATTGATATGAACATACTTTCTTTAAAATATTCAACTTACATGTGTTGTATCTCTGTTTTGATTGGGTTTTTCTTGCGCATAGTATTCATATAGAACACACACGTCATTTTTCACTTAACCCTTTACCACTTAGATACGTAGTTCCACAAATGTGTAGTTTCTTAGAAAGTTATATTTAATTAAAGGCCTTTCTCATTAGAATCAAGTTTTTAAGGCTTCATCTCCAAAATCTAGATACTGATTAGCACCAAACAGCATAAAACCTGAACAGACTGCGGGTTACTGTAAGTTAACTTTAAACTTCTTCAAGAAAGAGATCACTTAAAATTATTTCAACAATTCTAGAAGCATCACAAGATTTATCTTTATTTGCATATTGTAATATTCAGTTACTTCCTGCAGGAGCCGCTGTTCGCTAGAAACGTCCCTTTTTTCAAATCTAGAACACAATGGGCCGCCATTTTTATTACAAGGTTCCTTTGATTGACTTACTTTTGATTCAAAGGTTAACTTACACTAAACACTCAAACTGGATTGTTGGTTAAACAGTTAACGCGCTATAATCGAGCAAAAATACATACCAAGATATGTTTTGCGTAATGTTACGTACTGGGCCGATTTTTAAAGCGTTTTTTAATTTTTCAATGCGCAAATACGCAGAAACGCATCTTATCTGGAGCTTAGTCTGGAAGGTTCACACCTGATAAAAATAAAAGCACTATTTTAAAGAAGCAGAAATATAACGACATAGAGCATAGTTTATAGATAAATGGCATAGATAACGTCCAGCCGTCCGGCTAAAATGGTCACAAAGTATATGACACACTAGCATTTTAAAACACGTGCCTGTTGAAAGAACTCACAAACTTGGGTAATTTGTTTAGATTAAAGCATATTTATTTCTATTATTTTATAATTATTTACTTTCAACAATTGCTATTTAACAATAGATTAAACGGCGTAAATGTTGGATCCTCATTAGTATTTGTAAATGAAAACAGTTTTAATCTGTTTTAGTGGTGAACGAAGGTCCAGACAAAAGTAAGTATGGCCACTCAATTATATTTGGTTACTTTGGCATTTATGCATGAACAATCATCAAGAATGTTAACAACTATATAATGTTATGTATTTGTATGTTATCATGATTGTTTGGCTCATTCATATCGAATAAATTACCAAACTATAATTAGTGTGCTGATATTTCCATAACATTTTATTGATTTATTCTATCGTTTTTTGAAGACAATTTAAGCTTTGAAAAAAAATGCAAATTGTGAATATTTAGGAATATGTGATGTTGTTATAAACAAATACAATGAGTTGTAACAGACTGTTTCCGTATTTGTCACGTATAGGTTGTATGTTATTAGTAAGCCGTGCGCCAGTTTATCATAGATTGTTTTGTATAAAAATGAACATGATATTCGAAAAAGATCTAACAATGAGGGGAACCAGAATAGTGAACCGCCGTATTGACGAAAGCCGTGAGGAATCTAGGCGTGACAATCGTGACTCGGGCCGAGACTCTAATCGTTATCGTCCGAACACCAATGATCGCCGTGAGCCCGATTGGTGTGATAACGGTGACAGACGAGATACGAGGTATGACTCTCGCCAGTCAGACTACCACGGGGACTACCACGGGGATCGTGATGGTTCAATGGGCCGCTCTTATCGTGGATGGTCTGATGGGCAACCGTGATTGCAGATAGATAAGAGCCGGGTTTTGGAATGTGAGAGGTTGGAGAACAGACTGTTTTTCTGATAACTATGTGTTAAGATCGTCATGTGTTTTAAATTGTAAAATAGATATTTTAGGAATACCCGAAAGTCATTTAACTGGAAGCGAAGTTTTACATCTTGAGGGTTTTACTTGGTTCGGACATAACCGGAAAGAGATTCACAGAAACGCTAAGGCCGGTTCGGCAGGAGTTGGTTTTTTTGTGTCAAACCTTTTAGTAGACGAATTTAATATAACAGTGTGTGATAATTCATGTGCAGGTTTCTTATTGTTAAAATTAGAACACACGTTGAAGAATCATTCAATCATCCCATGCGTGTGTTACCTGCCACCAGAAAACTCATCTAGATATTATGACGTGAATATGTTTTATGATACTTTGGTGTCTTTGATTTACCGGTATAAAAAATGAGGGTATTTTGTATCTATGTGGTGATTTTAATAGCAGATGCGGCGATAACGATGACTTTATTAGAGGTATAGACGATGTTATCGAAGGTGAAGTGATTGATTTTAATATGAATAGATATGGAGATTTATTGATAGAGTTTTTTTAATAAATGTTAACATGTGTATGTTAAATGGTCGCAATAATATGTATGTAATGACTTTACATCCATATCATCAAAAGATAAATCTGTTGTTGACTATTGTATTGTTAGCAATGATAAATTATCGTCATTTGAACAGTTCACTGTTAAGAGAGTGTCTGATTCAATTTATAATGATGAAATAATATCCAGTGTAGCGTCTAGTTCTTTCCCTAATCACTCCTTACTGCTCTGGAATATTATTTTAGATAACTGTATTGAATCAGTTACTGTGAAGGCTCATCCTGTGTCAAGTTTTAAAAAGGTTGATGTAACTAATGTGCCAAATGATTTTATGATAGATAATGAAACTTTGCAGAATGTAAATATTACTATATCTAAACTCGAGTGTAGTTTTAGAACACAGTCTGATGTTAATGATATCTATACTGATTGGTGTTATATAACCCAACAGAGTATGTCAAATAGATTACCTTGTAAAATCGTGCAATTTGGTTGTAAAAATAAAAAAGGCGTCCAGGAAAACCGTGGTGGTCGGATAAATTGACTACTTTATGGAACAATTTTTGTTAAGCAGAAAAGGAATGGCTTAAATGTGATATTACTAGTGATAAGAAATTGTTAAAGTCAAAATAAATTGTAAAACGTAAGTTTTTTGAACGAGAGGTCCAGAGAGCTAAGCGTTTCCATTGGATGCGTTACAGTCACAGCTGCTAAATGAGTGTAATGTTGATTCGGCCAATTGTTAGAAATCGATTGGTAAAATTGGGGTCAATTGTTCTACAGGTAATGATATACCAATGGAAGTCGTCACGTCAGATGGTTCTGTGTCTCGAGATTTAGATACTGTTCTAAATAAGTGGAAAAATTACTTTAGCTCTCTTTTCCAAACATCAAAATTCTCACCACATCAACCAGAGAATGAAAATGAAACTAGTCATCAAAATCTGCATGATATGAATTTTAATAGTCACATTAGTATAGTTGATGTTAAAAATGCATTGTTATCTGTTAATAAGGGCAAAGCTAATGGTGTCGACACTATTCCAGTCGAAGTACTTAACAATGATACTTGTGTTTCATTTCTACTATTTAATATATGTTTTGATAACGGTATTATTCCCTCTTTATGGGGTAAATGTATTCATCAAACCTATTCCTAAATCCTCGTCATTAGATAAAAGAGACCCTTTGTCATATAGAGGAATTTCACAATCATCGTCAATGCATATGGTTTATTGTAATGTTTTAAATAACAGGCTTAGTAAATGGTCTGAGTATAATATAAAATTTGTGATGAACAAAATGGATTTAGAAAAGGCAGACCATATTTTATCTTTAACAAACATTATTGAAAGTCGTAAGAAGAAACGAAAAGATACTTTTTGCGCTTTTATTGATTTAAAAAAAGCATATGATACTATTAATAGAGATGTTTTGTGACATCGTCTTGACTATATTGGTATTACGGTTAAAATGTTAAAAGCTATAAAGTCATTGTTACAGTATTCAAATGTAAAATCATGTGTTCGATTAAATTCTTTTGAAACTGATTGGTTTGATGTTAACTGTGGACTTCGTCAAGGTTGTATTCTATCTCCTTTGATGTTAAATTTGTTCATAGATGATCTGACATTGTATCTTAAGTCATTAGACATTGGTATAACTTAAAACAAGCAAAAGATATGTATACTGTTGTATGCCGATGATATTCTACTATTATTAGAAACTGCTGAAGAATTGCAAATATTAATCAATGGTTTAAATGATTTGTGTAAGACTTATGATACGTAGGTTAATTGTAATAAAAGCAATATTGTTCACTTCAGACCAATTTCTACCCCATGTACATCGTATAAGTGTTTGTGAGGTATAAATCAACTTTCTGTAGTGGACAGATATACTTATTTGGGTGTTGGTTTATATGAAAATCTTGATATGAATATTACTGTTAAAGCTGTTGCCCAGAGTGCCAGTCGAGCCTTAGGTCTGTTGATTGCCAAATGCAAATCCGTTGGTGGTCTTCCATATCATGTATGATTCAGTTGTATGGCCAGTCATTAGCTACAGTGCACCTTTATGGGGTTATCGGTCGTACTCTTGCATAGATGCATTTTATTAGCGCGCAAGTGTTCCAATTTACGTCAATCAGTGTCTTAACCTTGATTATTTTATCGCAGTTTAAAAAAAAAAGAGTAGCACTTATTTTCTATCTCTTAGTATTGCAAATAGTGATAATAGAATGATATCATAATTATATAATGCTATGCAAACTTTTGCAATATCTCATATAGCTCAACATCATGAGCGGTTATATACATAATGTTTTAATGTTTATATTTGTTACTGTTATAAATATGTTATGTATGTATATAAATGAATATAAAATGAAACTTCGAAAACGCTGTTATCTTTTGACAATGCATAGCAACGCGGTCTTAATTATTTCAGACTTATTAATTTCAACGTGAACACCGCTGTTTAATTGACGTGTTTGTTACCGGTTTCTTGGCGATATTAGGGTAATTGAGGATTGTTTTGAATTCAGTTTATTAAGATTGTTTATTCCGAAATGGACTCGGATTCAAAACATGGTGGTTACATGGTTTTATGCTTACACTTGCGTTTACATCGATAATATAAAAATCATAAGAAAAATTAAAAACTGAGTAAAACACTGAATAAAACCTAATTAAAACATGAAAACAAATGAATAAAATATGTAATCAAGTAGGGGTATTTTAAAACAGGGCAAACGGAAACAAACACAGTGTTAACGCGTTCCTCAAATTATTATTTTTTATTTTAAGTTGCTGTAACAATAGTAATTAATGCAATCACACCGCTTTACAGCCTGCCAAGGTAAGGAGGCAGGCATTGTGTTCATCGTGGACAGTTCATCCAATATCTGGAATGTTGAGTTAGAGACACAGACAACCTTTTTTGCCGACGTCATAAGCCACTTTGACGTTGAGATGGGAAAAGTCGGGTATTAAATTCAGCGCTCGTTATTCTTTCGGTATTTTGCGTTTGCAAGTGTTCGTTGAAAAGGACATTGTATAAGCATGCATTCGCGATGTCGGATCGATCGATTAATGTTGCCTACAATGTAGCAGTAATTGTGTTTATGTTTTTTTGAAAAAGCGCTTATTGCATCTTAATAAAACACAATATTAAATTATCAAATAATTTTTTGCTAGTGTTTTATTCGGAAAACTGATTTATTGTAAGAAAATATGTCGATGCATATCCGTGTTTTTCCAGGTCGCCTTAAAGGGATCTTTTCACGTTTTGGTAAATTGACAAAATTGAAAAAAGTTGTTTCAGATTCGCAAATTTTCGTTTTAGTTATGATATTTGTGAGGAAACAGTATTACTGAACATTTACTATGGTCTAATATAGCCATTATATGCATCTTTTGACGATTCTAAAACCTAAAAATTATAAAGCGTTGCAACGCGAAACGATTGAATAATTTGGATAGTTCTGCTGTTGTCGTTAAATTTTGTGACACTACGAAGACTGCTTTTATAAGGTATAAAATACGTCACTTATGTATACTTGGCACAATAGCCGAGAGGGTAGAAGCGTTTTTACTTCAGGACCTCGGCAGGACTCCTGGGGTCACTGGTTCGAAACCTGCTCCAGGCAAAGTTTTTACCTTTTTTTAAATTTTATTCTTTATTTTTTACTGCAGCTTTTACGATCAAATGTTTACATTTATCAATAGAAAGCATTTAATGAATAACTTCAGAACATGCCAAAATCTGTGAAAAGGCCCCTTTAATATAGTTTAGTAACAAAGCAGTGGTTAAAATACATCTCAATAAATAATGTACAAGAAAGGAACTTATCTCAGAGATCGCTAAAATTACACAACCAGGTGGCAGCACCAACACTCACCTTGCACTTGAGGTTCGTACACACATGGATTGACACACGTAACATTACATTTCCAAGAAGCGGAATATTTGAGCTCAAACACAACTATCAGGAAAAATAGTTAATTATCCGATAACATTAATTTAAGACGTCAAAAACAATTATTTAAATTTAATAAATTCCTGGAAAGGAGTTGAAGACATTACGAAGTAATCCATCTGAAAGGCTCTTTGTTATATAGCGCACCTTAGAATACATCACAAATTGGTTCATGGTATAGTATGTTCTAAATTTCAAAATAAATTCATTATAATGTATTCGTTGTCCAATAACGATTGGTTCCCGCACCAAGTTGATGCTGAAGGAAGTCTTCTCGACAAAGGACGGCGCGAGGCCAGGGGCAGCTCAGCTGTGGTCATTACGGACGAGGTATTATCCAGACCGGACCAGACAATGCAACAAATTGACCTTATGCATGAAAGCGGAGTTTATGTTTTTACTATTGGTAAAGTAATGGCTCTCCTATGTGTTTTGAGGCTGATTACAGTTTTACTTAAATGTTTATATTTATAATTATTGTAGCAATTACTTCTTAAATGGTGCTACTCATCGTGCCATCTGCAGTTGGGGTATTTGTCACATTAAATGATACGTATGTGAATTGTTGTGCTAGTTATTCTTTTTGACCACATGTCAGTGATGGGGAATAATTCAATTACCTCATTATGTTTTGCTGACTTGTTTTTGGCCATACACATATACAGTACATGCTAGGATCCCTAGTAGGGATTGTGTTGCAATCTGCTTACTTAGACATAAAAGTTTTGCAGATAAATCCTTAACCTCCCTGTTACACTTGTCCATTTCACAATGAATACCTTATAGATACTGGGTTCATAATTATTAATGCAGATCATGGACTGGAATCGATCGATCGCTGCATATATATTTTTGATTGGCATTTTTAACAGCCATCAATTAAACAATAAAATGTTTTAAAGTGTGTTGAGCCATTATTGTGAGACTTCCTTGAGTCTTGATTTTAGGCTTCCAAGACATTTCATTGGCCTCCTATGAGGCTCCAAACATCACACGATTAGGAAAATACACAGTCCATCTATTATTCCAACACAAAATCTGTGACTCGATGGTTGAGTGCAGCTAAATGATAACTTTACTGCCTTTCTATATATAGCCTTTCTATAAGTGAACAAATAGTTGATGAGACATATACTATGAATGTCTTACTAAGAGGTTTATTGAACACTAATTTTGCACTCATCTTGGTGTTTGCAGGTAGAAAGGTTAGTTGACAGAGCCTCATCATCAACCTTGCTCGATCACAGACGGGATGCAGTGCGTGCAATCAAAGCATTGTCACGGGTAATTAACACACTTTTGTCATTTCGTGAAGAATTTCTTGTTTATTAATTTTCTTTCATTGTTTTATATGTTAAATGTGCTCCTTCAGCCAACACTTTAAAAGGTCTATGTTTACAAGCAAAAATATATTAGGCTAAGAAAAAGAAAATATACCGTGCTCTGGGACGATTGAACTAAATGCATTTGCCTAAAGTGTCGTCCCAGATTAACATGTGCAGTCCGCAGAGGCTAATCAGGGTCGACACTTTCTGCTTTGACTGGATTTTCCTTTAGAAGATGCTATAACCGAAAAATAATATAAAAGTGGAAAATGTTGTCCCTGACATGCATTAAGCCCCATTTTCCCAGTACACAGCTTTAATGTTTTGTTTTCAGAAATTCCGGCTGGAGGTTGGAACCTTGGCCATGGACACCTTGCTTAAAGTGCTGGAGATGGACAGCTCAGACTCTGAGATCACTGGCTATGCCTTGGATGCACTCTGCAATGTTATGTCCAATGAGCCTATGGATGATGGTATGTGTCTCGCTCTGCGGGGAAAAATATGCTTAAACCATATGCTTAAGTGTCGTCATAGATAAGCCTGTGCAGTCTGCTTTAATGGTATTGTTTGTTTAAAGGAAGCCTCTTACAAATCAAAATCCAATGTAAGCCGACTGCACATGCTTATCTGGAACGACACCTCACGCACATGCACTAAGGTCAGCTTTGTATTAAAGCTTAGTTTGAATAAAACTTTGTATAATAACGTAAATTGTTATTTACTAGTTTTTTGGAGTAGAGAGTATTAAACTAGAGCATGTGATGTTGGCAATTTAAACAACAAATACAAAAGAGTCTTGAACTACAATATGTCAAGGTTAAAACAATCAAAGAAAAAAAATATTATAACTATGTTTGGTATTTATGGTATAAAAGGTATTACAATTACATGTATTAAAGTAAAATGTTATAGTGTATTTGTGACTTCACATGAAGAAATTCTGCAGCCTGGTGGAGATGACCTAGGGGCTCAGTTCACAGAAATCTTCATCAAGAAGACTGACAATGTTGGTCTGCTGCTTTAGCTACTCGAGATGAGTGGGTTGTTTTACCTGAATGAATTTGTACTTCTAAAAAATTCAGGTACGCCTTTACGTGCAACAACTCCAATCTCTAGCTGTTATGCAGACATAGCATGGGGGGTTGCACCAGGAGCCAGTTTGGTGAAGGTCAAGGTCACAGATGCTTAAAATGGATAAATAGTTTGTGCTCCATTACATAACTTTTGTTTGGATGTAGATAATGTTCTGAAATTGTGTGTGTATGTAGTTACAGGCTGATCTAGAGGGCGGGTGGGTGGGTGGTGTGCATTAGGGGCTAGTGGATTCAAAGTCCCTGTTTCTTTGAATAGAACAGTGTTTCTGCTAAATAATATGAGTTCAGATTGAGATATTGTGCTGTATTGTTTTGTGAAGGTAGCTTACATGCATATTTTTGCTTTGGTCAATAGTTTATTTCATGCTCACCTTCTTGTTTTAATGCATACATTTTCAGACTTGTTGCTTTAACCAGCATATTACCTAATCCTAAGGGTTAAGGTTATGGTTTGACACATGTATACTTAACAGTATCAGTAACAAATTAATTTATCAAACCTGGCACTTATAAGTATTTACAAGTTAGTCATTCAATCCTGTCCATGGTGCAGGCCTTACTGCTCCTGAACCAGCTCACAAGAGGCCATGCAAACATACAGAAGATTGTTGCCTTTGAGAACGCCTTTGAGAGACTTCTTGATATCGTACATGAAGAAGGGGCTTCTGATGGAGGTACAGCAATTTATGTATCTTGGTTTGGCTTTAGCCGTGTGTTCACCTAACAGCGTTATAAATATTTTTCGGATATTTTTTAAGGTATAGTAGAAATGAACTAAAATTTCGTTCTTAAAAATTTACCTAACATGAACAACTTTAAACGCCTATCTTATACTTATTTATGTCTAAATATTATTTTATTGAGATCTAACACAAACACACACCCTGTTTTATGACTGCAGGCATAGTGGTGGAGGACTGTCTGTTGCTGTTGCTGAACCGTCTCAATGGCAACTCGTCCAACAAGAACTTCTTCCGCGAGGGCAGCCATGTTAAGTACCTCACCCCGTTCTTTTAGCTCGATCAGGATCCACATAGGGCGCAGGTTGGCTGGTCCGCACAGAAGGTCACAAACATGCATCTCATGTTACAGGTGTGTAGTAGCTTCGGTTTAACATGTATTTATTGGTAATAAATTAATAATGATGCCATTTGTGATTTTGTTTACATTAAAAAAAAATTTATTCACTAGATGCATTTATATTGTATATACCGTCCAAAAAACTTGGTATGAACACAATATTCAGCACCGAACATAATGATTTTCTCCAGTCATCAATATTTATACCATACACAAAATCTACATAACAATAAAATGCTACAAGAAATATTTTGTTTAACGTTTGTGTATGTACTATAAATGGAATTAAGTCCATTAAAAGTGAGTCATCAAAGTTTTATTTGTTGTTAGATACTTCTGGACTGCCTTTTAAAATAATATTGTGATGACCAGTCTATTGCTGTTTAAATCTACAACTTATCAGCCATACTTGATCAACTTGCTGTAAAAGAAGTGCTATGGATTTGCATCATTTGTCGTATGTGTTAAATGGTCAAATTTCAAGGTTGTATTTTCTTTCATAGTCACGTGCGTTATACATTTACTGTGACCTGTAAATCAGCCCAACTCTTGATTGACCCTCTTTATGCAAAAATGGGTCTTATTTCACATTCAGCTCGCGTAGCTCCAGGACAGCCTGCGAATTTGCTCAGTTTGGTAAATAGCTACCCAGTAAGCTAATGAGACCACAAAATCTTGCATGATTTTATAGTGGATGCGAAGGCTTGTCTGAACCTAAAATGTCTGCACATTTTCTTATTTTGGGGTCCATATAAAAATAAACAGGTCGAATGATGGCTGTTTTCAAAGTTAAGTGTTTTGTTTTCAGTTGGTGCGAGCCCTTGTCTCCCCCAGCAACCTCAGCAGCTAACAACAAACTGTCAGAAGAACATGTACACCTGTGGTATGCGTAGCCTTCTTGTTATTTCCGAGTCACAATTAGGCATAGTTATAGTTGTCAATGTCACCATTAATCATAATCAATTCAGTATACATTTTCTTTAAATTCTAAATGATATTGGATGTTTTGAAAACTTTATCTGTGCAAAGCTGGTTAATATCACTCTTCTGTCCTCATACATACTGTTAAGTACTGAATAATTTGTTTGTGTGTGTTTAATTTCCTTTATTGTTAATGGTTTTGTTTTCTCGCAATAGTATGCTCATTTTATCACAAATATGCCTTTCATGTAGAATATATTTTTGTACAGGGTTTCACTGGGTAAAAAAAAGTTGTGGCCTCTTAAATTCGTTGCTTTAAATTATTTAGAGCAAATGCTTGTCTACAATAAAAATGTAATTTATTAAGTTATATGATACTAACAGATATTTATATTGACACATTTAAAGTCTTACAAACATCAAGGTCATCATAAAGTAGCATAAACCCGATAAAAATGTTACATTTTTATAAGTGGTTGCTGGAAAAGGTGCCAATATATATTTTAACTATTTTTCCCACATAGCCAAAACATAAATAATTTCATTGCCATTTTAAGTCATGACATGTATATATCAAATTAATTCAAATTGTCCATGTTATTTTTACTTTAATGTTTGCATCTTAATGGTATCAGGAATTCACTACGTTGCCAATATAAAACATTAATTTTAAGACCAAAGCGAAAAAACAATGCTCGCAAATTAAAAGAAATATTCTGTACGCAACAAATTCAATCAAAAAAGCAATCATCTGGACTGATATTTACTGAATTTAACCATTTTGTAGTTGAAGGCAATATGCTGACAATCCTGGAGTTGATATAATACATGATACTGAAACTCAGTTGGTAACTTAAGAAATAATATTTTTCTATCATGGTTTGTTTTCGACTAACCCACAGTAAGGAGCATAGATGCGTAGGAATTAAATCACGAGTGCGAAGCACGAGTGATTTGATAACACGCATCTATACAACTTACTGTGGATTATTCGACAACAAACCATAATAGAAAAATATTATTTCGATTCTAACACGGTTCTGATTGATTTGATTCAAGCTTTAGGACGTGAACTATATTTTTCAATACTCCGCCCTTGTTAGTAATTGTTAGTAATAAGTACTAAGTTCATTATTTTGTGACGTAATTGAATTGTACAAACATATGACGTCATTTTCATTCATAAATATTTTGCAAATGACGTCACTTTCATTGATAACAACAACCGTAGAAACTTAATGACGTCACGTTTATTGATGCTACTGAAATGCTATAAATGTTTTCTGAATTACGTTTCCTAACAAATAACATATTTTGTAGACGTGGTTATGCCATTATCACCAAATATACAATTTATTGTTTCATTACATTTATATACATGCTACATTTATTACATTTCTTTTAGAACGGGTTTTAGCACGTGCATTTTACTGCAATATTTTCTTTATTTATTTGGAACTATTTTCGAAACATTAAGCACCGCCCATAAGTTATTGCAGAATAACCCTCACTTGATTTCCTTCTTTGTCTATAGAAAACAAGTCGCGTGCCGTGTTAGAATTATATTTTATGTTTCCAGGTCATTTGCAACAGTGTGTAAAATATGAATGGCCAGTGGAGTACCAGCTGATGTTCTTACTGAGGTAAGAAATGATGAACTTATTGGTTTATACATATATCTAAGTTCCCTACTTGTTAGCTAACATATGCTAATGGCGAGCTTTTAGGATATTGTGTTGTCTGTCGTCCATTAGGGAATGTGTGAGGTGCTTTAAACTTTCTTCTAATGACTTCTCCTTAGCTCTTTGACAGATTTGAAGAAACGGAGGAATGGTCATTGGATGACTTTCTCTAAAAGTGTCCATTTCCTTCTGGTCCACTCTACTTGTAGGAGCCAAAATAGATTTAAAAAATAAAAACTTCAAAAATCTTGAAAACCAGAAGGGTCATGGCTTTAAGTTGTTGTAGGACGTTGTCTAGTGATCCTCTTAAAAGTTTGTTCAAAAGATGCCACTGAGGTCAACACTGGAAACTTTAAAAAAAAATCTTTCATTTACCTCAAGGTTCAGAACTTTTATATTTGGTGTGTAACAATGAATTGTTGACCTCTACATCAAGCTTTTATGTTTGTCTTTTCACCTAGTATAGTGGTCCACAGTTGTGTTTAAATCATGTCCCTGGGGTTTAAACTGGCTATGCCCAGTGGGTAAAATGCTTTATATAGACTTGAATTGTAAATTACTTCAAAAACCTTTTTTTCTGAATCTTCAAGAGTTTGCTTTTTAATATTGTGTTTGTAACATTGTATGGGGGACCTCTAAAATGTTTGTTCCAATAATGTTGCTTTGTTTAAAATTGGCCCCCGCCGTAGGGGTTACTTTTTTGTATACATGTATCGTGACAACTTAATTTTTTTCTTCTATTTCCTTAGACCATATCAAATATGTTTTCATTCAAAGAAAAAGGGATTACTTTTTTGTATAATGTGAAACTTTTTTGTATAATGTGAAAACTTAAATATGTTCTTCAGACCATATAAAATCTTTTGTCATACAAAGTGAAAAATCTACACAGTTATTATAAAAAAAAGTCTGCACATAATAGTTTTTACTTACATGTGTAAGGTACGTTACCAACGGCCTTTTCGGTCGTCTTGCTTTCTCAAAAGAGGTCTACAGGTTTCCCCCCTGTCTATCTTTTCTAACAGATAATATAGCAGTTTTATAGTGGAAGGATGCTGGTTTGAATACGGCACTGACAAGTGAAATTGTTCCTAGCCAAAATTTAAATCAATGTGACACTTTCTGAATTTAAAAAGTGTCAATTGGGCACCTGTGACGAATCTTAAGCTAATTTGCTCTATGTGCTTCCCAGCAGTGGGTTTTTTCCAGTGATGTCAATTGTCAGATGACGGTTACTACAAATTATAATCACACTAAATTCTGCCATAACTTGATATGCACACATATACATATGAAACTTTGAGTAGACAAACGGGCATGAATGGTAGTGTGGGATTATGGAAAACATTTTTTCACTAGACGTATCTAAACCTCCTTAATACTGCTAAAATTAAACTTAAGGAATTGCATTCCTTTTTCCTGTAAAGGTCTCACGTATGAGAAATGTACCATTACATTACATATGTGCTTATGTGTCATGTTGGCGCATTATAATAGCACAGCATTAAAAATAACAATGTTGGTGTTCTATTTACACGTTCAACAATATTTGAAACATATGTTCTTAGTGTCAAAAGTGGAAGACAAATAAACACGAGCGTTATGCGCATACGAGAAACGTGTGTAACATATGCTTAAAGAACAATGTCTGTTCCATATATCATAAATGAGCCTTACATGTATCCATAATGTTCATTTGTTGCATTTGGTGAAAATATCTCTGTAAGCTCGCTTTAACATTATCATTTGTTAAGACAATTTTTGCATTAACCGTCCTTATGCGTTTACTCCTGTTTCATTGATGGTTGTGTGTATTGTTATGTGTTTTCATGTTAACTACAGTTTTATTTGGTTAATGGAAATTGCGTTCTATGTTTTAAATAAAGACCCCCCACCCCCGATGAAAAAGGTTAATATCCTGAGTGCAGCTTCATTTTGTTTATATATGTTTTACTAATATTAATATAAATATGCTAAATTAGTTTCACAAATGTTTGCACAACTTCAAAATCACTTACATTTCATGTTCGTGGTTGTTTGCTAGTAAATATTAAATATTTAATATAAAACGATGACTTCTTGTATTTCAGTTCCGGGTGATCACCCAAGTCAGTAGACACATCCAACATGTTGCTAGATCTCATATAGATTTGAATTCATGTTCATATCGTAAAAGTGAATACTATGCTAGTAAGACTCAGTATGCCACAATCGCGCGTTTTTATATAACACAGTATTTATAGATTGAAGGGAAATAAAATATGTCGTGACCACGAGATAGAAAAAAGAGGTATGCAAAACTAAAAAAAGAATGAGGAGTGCAATTATAAAAAGAGCGGTGCAGTAAATAAAGGAGGGTGCATTTAACAAAAGAGGGGAGAATTTCGAGATCTCGAGATCCCGATTTAGCTAACTCGTGGCCACGAGTTAGTCAGCCAATCAATTTTTGCGTAACCTGTTTAAATATTCTGTACGCATATATATAGCTGGCCAAAGCCATATGGAACAATTTGATTGGCTGCCTAACTCGTGGCCACGAGTTAGCTAAGTCGGGATCTCGAGATAGCAAAAATGCTTTCCCCTTTTTTTTTATGCTTACTGCCCTTTGTATTAAGATCACCATGAACGACCATATGGAACAATTTGATTGGCTGAATAACTCGTGGCCACGAGTTAGCTAAGTCGGGATCTCGCGATCTCGAAATTTTCTCCTCTTTTGTTTAATGCACCTTTCCTTTATTTACTGCACCGCTCTTTTTTATTTTTTAATTGCACTCCTCTTTTAATTAGTTTTGCACTCCTCTTTTTTCTATCCCGTGGTTACGACATAGCTAACTCGTGGCCACGAGTTAATAAGTCGTGGCCACGAGATAGCTATGTCGTGGCCACGAGTAACTATGTCGTGACCACGACATAGAAAAAAGAGGAGTGAAATTTAAAAAAGAGGAGTGAATGTCACCTCTATGCCACCTCTATGCCACCGTATTCATCGGCTGCATTTTATGTTAAATACTTTCGATTTTCTTTTATTTGCGTTTAAATGCTCGTGTTTAAATATATCACATTTTGGAAATGTATTTACTACAAAAACTATGATTGGTTAAGCCCTAAATAATTTTAAGATCAAAGTAAAAAAGAATGTAATATAAAAATTTGCCTCGGCTGATATTCGAAGTCATGTCCATAGGAGCAAATTGTAAGGCGCTAACAACGAATAACCTTTCAAAGTTTTTAACGCATTGCTCGTAATGCACGTATTTGTCGATGAATGATCGATCAAAAGCGTTATAACAGGCTTGAATGTTTATCAATATTGATTGATAATTTGTCATTAATGCAACGTTACTTTTGATATTTGCCTTTAATCATGAAGTGTTTTTCCTTATTATTATTATATTGATGATGATGTTAATGTTGATGATGATGATGATGATGATGATGATGATGATGATGATGATGATGATGATGATGATGATGATGATGATGATGATGATGATGATGATGATGATGATGATGATGATGATGCTGATGATGACGACGACGACGATGATGACGACGACGATGACGACGACGATGATGATGATGATTTTGATGATGATGATGATGATGATGATGATGATGATGATGATGATGATGATGATGATGATGATGATGATCATGATGATAATGATGATGATTTTGATGATAACGATGATGATGATGATGATGATGATGATGATGATGATGATGATGATGATGATGATGATGATGATGATGATGATGATGATGATGATGATGATGATAAATAAGAATGATGATGATGATGATGATGATGATTTTGATGATGATGATGATGATGATGATGATGATGATGATAATGCTGCTGCTGCTGCTGCTGCTGCTGCTGATGATGATGATGATGATGATGATGATGATGATGATGATGATGATGATGATGATGATGATGATGATGATGCCGATGATGATGATGATAATGATGATAATTATTAGTATTATCATTATTGTCATTATTGTTAGCAAGAACCACAATGGAAATAAGAGTAGCTCTTTTGTGTGTTATCCTTGGTGTTTGGTGTGCATGTCATGGTTTATTTATTCTCATGTGTTTTACGATTCTGTATTTTACATGATGTTTTAAATGTCCATGTATGTGTATTCCATACCGAAATAAATAAATCAATCAATTATTATTATAATTATTAATATTTATTATTATTATTCGTGCCTTGCCTTTCAAAAGCTTACCTGTGTTATAGCGTGCTCGTCTGACTTTATGGGTGACATAATGTTTGGAATCCACAGCATTAGAGGCGACTCAATGGACCACGTGATTGAGTTCATCAAACACTTGGGTGGCGCTTTCAGAAACGCAAAGAATATTCGTCTAGGCCTGAAAGAAAGTTGAAGAAATGCAGATTTGCCCCTCGCAGATTATTCTGGAGACAGTGACTTTGCGACGGATGTCCAAGAGAAAATGGTTGAATGCGCGGCAGATCTACTGTCCGGAATCAGAACTTCTTTCGGAAATGTCCGCCCAGAGGTCAACAGGGTATCGGTCCAGATCGTGTCCGGAAAGATCGATGACATAGACAAGGCCTATTTGGAAGCTATGAGGCTTAAATACAGCACTCGAGTTATCGTGGTTGGTGTGGGGAAGTTAACAGACAGGGAGCAGCTGATAAGATTGGCCAGCTATGTGCACAATGCAAAGACTGATATAAGCACGTGTTCCCAGTCGACTCTTCCGCTGACCTGTCTGACATTGTGAAGAAACTTCACGTGCTGATTTGCATCGACAGTGAATAACTCGTAGGCGTTACTCAATTTATTAAACTAAGATATTATAAATGTGACAGACATTCAGTACAAATTATACTTGTACTGCGTATAAATGCTTTTTACAAAGCATGAGACTATTATCGTATGTAAACAATAATATTGGTCTTCTTTTCAATTTACCTATAACGCGGTTATTTAATAAAAATATAAGCGTAATAAACGTGTGGTGCTTTCGCTTAATAATATGTGGCTCCATATGCATACGATATTCAATTAATCAAGTCAGCCACCAGAAGGTGTAGTGCACATTGGACACAATAAATTACAACTTCTTCCCTGCAAAATCTAAACCAAAATAGTGGTGGCTTGGCTCGCATAAACTTTGGTTCATGTTACTTACGTGTGAATTACTCAAGATTTTTTATGACACTTCATACATATCTTTTATACATCGCCCGTATTTACTAACTGATTCTTAAACGTAAGTCCAATATAGAGAATATTCGTCAAACTGCAAATTTCTATAGGTACGTGTAAGTTATGTCTAGCATGACACGTAACATATGATTACATTATTCTACCTTCAGAACTGTGTGTTAAAGACAAAAGCGCCATTTTAGCATGTGCATATGCAAACCCTATAGTTTTAGGCGTAAGTCCATGCTTTATTCTTAAGTCTAAGAATGGGCTGGTGAGTACTTCGGATTGAATATGGGGTGTATTCATGTCAATCTATAAAAATCAAATGGAAAACAAACCGCAGAATAAAGAAACGATATATTAGGCTATTGTATTCAATGTTCATACTGAGACCTAATTACGAACCTATAAAAGGTGGGGTAGAATGGGTCACAGGTGATTAGCATGTGGCTATTATAATAATTAGTAAAAACATCACTCTTAATGAAATTCGTTCAACGTCAAATACATGGGCAATATACGTTAGGGGATCTGCTCTTAAGATTAAACCCATATCTATGTTTTATACGTCGAGGCGTAAATACTCGCATCTAAGTTGAAAATGAAAACGACTCCAATGGGTGACTGAATTCTAAATTGCTATGAATAGTAAATTATAAGTATTTCTAAATGTATGTCCACATTATGCCGATACCCCGGGGTTGCGAGAGAATTTGATGAAAAGTAATATATTTTATTCACAGACGAAAGTAAATGGTAGTTTCACGACCACTAATTTACAGCCGATAAAAAAATGACCTTCAGGTTTTGTTTGAAATCATTAGAAGCCATCATACTTTTTAAGCAAACTGAATTTCTGACATAATAATTTCTGAATATCTACATAAAAACAAAAAATAACAAACACAACAGAATCATCATACGTATTCACTTGACCAATATGGATATTCGGAGGGTGGGTGAGAGTCAATGACCCTCCGCCAGTCAGGTCTTTGATGTCACGTGATGAAGGTGTGAGCGGTCGCAGGTTTTTTGGCGGGTTAAACAAAAAGTGTAATCTTTACTAAAATAATAGTGTTTTAAATTACTGTTTTGATCGGAAACTAATTAGATTGTATGTGCAAATGTGTTTTCAATCGGACTATTATGAATTATAATGCCGAAATCGAAAGGCGGTAAAAGAAAAGAGCGAAACAGCAGTGACAATGACCCGAATGCAAGCAAGGTGCATAAACAAAGAGGCCCGTCCGCGGACACAGACACTGGTAACGTACCTATAAGTGAGATAATAAATGAAGCGAACTCAGTGTTATTTAATGTAGAAAATTTAGAGAACAGTGTATTTTCACAAAGTCCGAGTTGTAGTGGGCGTGGAAGCCTTATAAGCGAATCCGGTAGCGTTGTGGACTATAGCAAAATGGCGAACAAAAGCGACGAACCCACTATTCGTGATGTTATGGCGCTATTGACAACCGTCAGTAGTCGCTTGCAGTGTTTAGAGGCGAAAATGAACGTTATCGAGTCAATTGAAAAACGAATGGAGAACTTCGAAAGGGACATTAAAAGGCTGTGGGTGGTGCACGAAGACAGGTCCAAGAAGGTGGTAGAGCGGATATCCCGGGTGGAAGACAAGGTGGAAGGGGCAGACATTCATGCTGCGGAGTTAGCGGAGAGGATACATGGACTTGAGGAGGAGCGTGATACACTTCGGGACAACGTAAGCTACCTATAATCGCAATCTATGCGCAACAACTTGGTATTTACGTCCGTTCCGGAGTCCAATGAAAACGGTTATGAGACGCCGGAAACAACGGAAGCGAAGCTGCGGCAACATTTAGTGAGTGCGTTTAAACTTACTGAAGAAGTTGCATCCTCTATCAAGTTTGAAAGAGTGCATCGACCCCCAGGAATGCCGATACATGGCAAAGTAAGAAACATTGTCGCCAAGTTTACGTTTTTTAAAGACCGGGAAATGGTTCGGAAAAGGTGGAAGGGACTTGACGGTACAGCGTACCGCGTCTTTGAACAATTCCCCCTGAAGGAGGCGAGGCGGCTAGGTAAACGGGCATACCTAGCCTACGATACGCTTTACGTAGACGGCACTCCTGTGCGCGCGTAGGATCACGGCGGTGGTGAAGTGTCAATCCTGTCGTGGAACGTCAACGAGCTCACGGAGAGTAAACAATTATCTTCCAATTTTGTAAATATTTTGAGTTCTTATGATGTATGTTTTTTGTTTGAATCCTGGACGAGTAGTTCTAGTAATATCGATTTGAGTGGTTATTTGTCTTTTAACTTTTTTAGAAAGTTTCAACATCGAAAAGCTCGTAGAAATAGTGGTGGTTTTGTTGTCTATATAAAAGAAGAATTAGCTGGTGGCATTACAATTGTAAAAAATCATTTTGATACAATTATTTGGTTAAAATTTGATTGCACATTTTTTAATATCCCAGATGATTTTTATATCTGTGCTACCTATATATGGGGACATGATTCCCCAGTTTATAATACATTTAATGTAGATCTCTTTGAAATTTTAGAAAACGATATAACTTATTTTTCTGAATTTGGTAAAATATTTGTTACTGGCGACCTAAATAGCAGAGTTGGCAATAAGTGTGACTATATTATACAATATAGAATTAATACTGAATATGATGACGCTGATTACTGTCCAGATAACGCCTCTGTGAGGGCCTCAGTAGATTGTACATTAAATAGCCATGGTGTTAACTTATTAGACCTTTGCAAATCCACATGTTTACGCATTGTTAATGGTAGAATTGGAAATAGCTGTAAACATACTTTTTATTCTAATAATGGTGCGTCTGTAATTGATTATTTGCTAGCAAACGAATACAGCTTTTCAAGTATATCTGATTTTATTGTGCATGATTTTAACGAATTAAGTGATAACGCCCCGTTACATTTTTCATTATTATGTAATAATGTCCCGTCCGATTACTAGTCATTCACCGATGTCAAGTATAAATGGGACGATGCATTACGTGGGCAATTTCGCTCACAAATTATTTCGTTGTTACCTGTATTTAATACCATTGTACAAAATGTAGATTATTCATGTAGAACGTCAATTAATAACGTGCTGAATAGATTTACTGAAACCATTCGCAGTATTGCCGATCCGTTATTTTCCAAAACATGTGTTTATAAAACAAACCCTAGTTTCAATGTAAATAGTTGTACAAAGAACGCAGAATGGTTTGACAACGCGTGCATTACTGCACGAAATTTCTATCACGACGCTCTACGTACTTTTAACTCTTGTAAAACAGATCTAAATAGAGAACGCATATGTACAAGTAAAAGGCATTATAAGGATTTAATTCGTAAGAAGAAATGCTGTTGTTATAGGAAAAAAATGTCGAAAATTGAAAATTTAAGAAAACACAAACCAAGGGAATTCTGGCGATTTTTCAAATCGAAAACTAACGTGATTAAAAATAAAATATCTTTAGAAGAATTTACAAAGTTTTTTGAAAATCTTAGTAGCAATATGTCTGATTTTTGCAATACTGAAGCAGAAGATTTTTGTTTAAATAATGATTTTAACTTAGAAAATTCTGCATTTCCTGAACTTGACGTACCTATATCAATTGAAGAAGTTAAGTTTGCAATAAAACATTTAAAGCGTAATTAATCATCGGGTAGCGATTGTATTTTAAATTAATATTTTCTTGAATGCAGTGGTATTTTGTCTGCCCATTTATGTGATGTATTTAACGGTATTTTTGTATCGGGCTTTTTTCCCGAAAAATGGACTGAAGGGGTTATTATCCCTTTGCATAAAAAAGGTGCAGTTTATGATGTCAGTAACTATAGAGGGATTACATTAGTAAGCTGCTTTTCCAAATTATTTACCACTATTTTAAATAAACGTATTGAAACATTTTGCAATGCAAACACTATTATTTCGGATGCGCAGTTCGGATTTAGGAAATGTTATTCAACTGTTGATGCTATTTTTATACTGATGACAATTGTTCAAAACTATTTAAATGGAAATAAACGTTTGTATGTTATATACGTCGATATGTTAAAATGTTTCGATAGTATTTATCGCAATGCATTATGGTTGAAAATGTTTAAGTCTGGTATACAAGGTAAATTGCTTAGAATAGTAAAAGATATGTATGCAAATGTTAAGTCACGTGTCAAATCATGCTCATCTTATTCAGATTATTTTAGTTATGCTGTTGGGCTGAGGCAAGGGGAGGTAATGTCGCCAATTTTGTTTTCTTTATTTGTTGAAGACCTTGAACTTTACTTACAAGATAGCATTAACTCTGGTCTGAATATAGATGATATTGTGTTGATTTTATTGTTATTTGCTGATGACATGGCTATTTTAGGCAAGTCCCCGACTGAAGTTCAAACTCGTTTAGATAATGTATACTTATATTGCAATTCTTGGGGGTTAAATGTTAACACTGAAAAAACGAAAATAATGGTATTTCGGAAGAGAGGGGGATTAAAAGAAAACGAAAAATGGGTATATAATGGTAATGCTATTGAAGTTGTTGATAACTTTAACTATCTAGGCACAGTGTTGAATTATACTGGAAGTTTTAAACTAAACCACGAGCATTTGATTGGTAAAGCCCTTAAGGCCATGAATACATTATTGTCTAAATGCAATGAATTTGACATAAAACCGAAAATATTTTGCCAGTTGTTTGACTCTTTTGTGGGTTCGATATTAAATTATGCTTCAGAAGTATGGGGTTTCACGAAGTCCGATGATTTAGAACGTATACATTTAAAATTTTGCAAACGCTTATTACAAGTAAAACTAAATAAATGTAATGTTGCTGTTTACGGAGAATTGGGTAGATATCCATTGTATGTAAACAGGTTTGTTAAAATTATTAAATATTGGTTTAAAGTTCTGAACAATGATAATATCATAATGAACACTGTGTACAAACAAGCCTTGAGCGATT
The DNA here is from genome assembly GCF_020536995.1 of Dreissena polymorpha. Lineage (NCBI taxonomy): Eukaryota > Metazoa > Mollusca > Bivalvia > Myida > Dreissenidae > Dreissena > Dreissena polymorpha. The sequence goes on from NC_068356.1 coordinate 7,811,840, forward strand.
GTAATAAAGGTTATACAAACTGGGTCTCAAATATCAAGAACATGTTAAATAATTTTGGATTTGGTTATGTTTTTGAAAATCCAAACGTTGTACATGTTAAAAGTTTTATTAGCGAGTTCAAATGTAGAGTTGTAGACAATTTTAAACAAGAATGGTACGCGCAAATGAATAATAGTACTGTTTTATATATGTATAAAGTTTTTAAAAGCTGTTTGGAATATGAAACATATTTGGATTTACTTCCTAGACGACTGCGATTATTTTTTGTAAGATTAAGAGTCTCTGCACATCCTTTGAGAATCAAAACTGGAAGATACGCCCAAAATAACATACCACGAAATGAACGTCATTGTTTATGTTGTAATGATTTGGAATTAGAAGATGAATACCATTTTATATGTATATGCCGATTTTTCACTGATTTAAGGAAAAAATTTATAATCCGTAAATTATATATAAACCCATCTGTATATAAATTCCACAAGTTATTAGTTTCATGTGACAAATCAGTTATCTCAAATGTATGTGAATATATGAAGGAAGCTCTTGCTTTATGTAATACAATTCTTAATAATATTGTTTAAAAATGTCATTACCGCTTTGATGAAATTTGCATATTCTTGCAATTGATTGTGTTTATTTATTTTTGTATTCTAAATTGACCTTTTATGTTATGTTACGTTTAAAAAATTCATTACCGCTTTGTTGGAATTTACATATTCATGCACTTGATTATGTTTATTTATAAACACCGCTTTGATGGAATTAACGTATTCCTGCAATTGATTGTGTTTATTTATATTTATATTATTAAATGACCATTTATGTTATGTTATGTTTAAAAAAAAATCATTACCGCTTTGATGGAATTTACGTAGTCTTGCAATTGAGTATGCTTATTTATATTCGTATTCTTAAATGACCATCTATGTTATGTTATGTAATGTAATGTTGTAATACCTATTTATGTGACAGAAAATAATGTATATATTTGTGTATGAAGACGATGTACTTTTGTATAAGTCTAAATAAACTGTCTGTCTGTCTGTCTGTCTGTCTGTCTGTTGTAAGCTACTGGGAGTAGCTCATTCATGGGGAGGGACATCCACTCTCTCACATTGTCCATTCAGTTTTTTTGCTGACGGTATGGACGGCGGCATCCCGCTTGCGTGCGCTTGACCAAAGTCTTGCACAGAGAATCGTGCCTGGTGACGTGTCCAAACCAAAACATCTTTTGTCGTTTCATGGTCGCCACAAGGGATATTTGATGGCCAAGAAGTGCGCACTGCTGTCATGTTTCGGACATACTCTTACGTTTGTGATCTATGTAGGACATGCGGAGCAGTCGTCATCGACATTTGTGTTTAATCTTGTATCAGCCTTTCTGTGTTCGGCTAAAGTGTCCAGGTCTCGCAGACGTACAGTATAATCGAGACGCCGATGGACTTTTATAGCTTGTGCTTTGTATGGAAGTTGATTGGGCTGTTTGTTTACAACTTGCCCAATTTGGCCATCGCTGCGGTCGCAATGGCAATTCTTATTCTAACCTCAGCGTCGCTTATTCCATCCATGCACGGGATTGATCCGGATACTTGAAGCTGGTCGCGTCTGCCTTTTGCCTGTCATGGTAATGTTTTCATTTTACAGTTAATAATATCAATACAACCATATAACTTACATTTAAAAGCGAATTTTATGAAAATGATTTAAATGTAGGGCTCGTTGATACTTGTGGCTATATGCAGAAATTTGGAAAGACGATCGAGCGTTAAATTATTAAAACGAAAAAGACTGCCACGGTGTCTCTTTAACCTTAGGTAAGGACTTGGTGATCTACATGTTGATTACACAAGATCCATAATGGCTATAATATTGTCAATATTAACATCATGGCCTTTGTTTTACCAAGTTTCAATCATTAATGTGTCTTGTAGAGTTATAACTTGATTTTTCTTGGATCTAACCTTGTTACTGTGTTACCTAGTTTTTGGACGCACGTTACCCTGATTCTAAATTGGTATCGTAGATTTTGAATCGTAAATGTGTATACTCGAGTGGTTATACTTTTTTCTAAGATTTAACTTGGTGACCTAGTTTTAGAACGCATGTGACTCATGTCAAACATGGTCTAGATATTGTGAAGTTAATCAGTCTTACCAAGTGACGTTCATATTAAGCCATAAATATGGCTTTCAAAATGGTATCAATGTTTTTCTATCTTTTGAACTCGTAACCTCGCTCATGTCAGACATGGTCTAGATATTGTGCAGATAATCATTCTTACCAAGTGGCGTTCATATTGAGCAATACATATGGCTTTCAAAATGGTATCAATATTTTTCTATCGTTTGAATTCATAACCTCGCTTTTCGTCGCAGGTTACTCGGGTTCAAACGCAAACAAATGTTTAGCCAAGATGAATCAAGATTGGATGAACAAATGTGAAAAATAATGACTACACCACTAGCTTAATTTACACACTACGTGGTAAGGTGAACTAATAAAAACTATACATGTCCTTAATTTCGAAGTAAAGTAACTTTGGTGTGATATATTAAATAATACATCCGTTCGCGTGATACATGTTCAAAAAAAGTTATTTAATTAAAAAAGATACATAAAATCTCCACGGTTATTAAAAAAGCAAACTTTTCGCACCCATTACTATCAGTTACCATATCACGTTGTTAACAGGCGGAAAGCCATTCAATTTACGGTACATTAACTGATTTCATGCTATGTGGGTTTGTGCGCGCATTTCATATCATTTTGATAGCATCTTAAATGTCTCATTAAGAATAAAATAACTACTTACTTACAACCTTTATTTAAAATCTTATAGGAATGATGCATGCGTGTCTGCACTTGTCAGTTTGAAAGTTTAGTTTTTGATAAAGAATAGTGGTTCAGATTTTCAAGCAGAAATGTTTCTTCTAAAGATACTTAAGTCTCACATACAGACTCATCAATGGTGGAAGAAGGTTTACCGGTTTCTGAACCAAAACAAATTTAAAATACAAAAGTATGCTGTTGCTGAACGACATCTTCTTGAAAGCAGTATAGGTTAAAGAAAGGATTTAAACCGTATAGGTACAATTCTTAACCATCAAATTTAAAAATAGAATGCTCAAGATCACATTACTAAGAGCGTAATTATAAATCAGATAGGCAGTAATTCTGTGAATCAGGTTAATTTAACAATTACAACAGTAATATTAGTCGGCAACAATTTAATAGAAATTTTATGTAAAACGATCATGCTTGCGAACTTCCAATAATATAACAAAACTATTCGTGTAGATCAGAACATAATGTTTATTTGTGTTATTTTTGAACTAAAAACGGATAAAACAGAAACGCACTTGAAACTATATATTAATGTGTTATCATCACAGCCGTGGACTCACAACATAGAAAATTATGTCGTGTTACTCATCAATTTCTTGTAAAGTAACTAAATGTGTGATAGTCTACAATTTATAAAGTTAATAACACGACCTTGCCATTTGCATTTACACCGTACACTAATGCATTGTTCATCTGTTCTGGAAATTTATTACATTATGTTCATAGATAACCGTAATGTTTGTCGCTTTCTGGGGGAGTGTTATGGTCATATAATCAAACTTAAGCAATGTTTTACGGTGACTCGGGGAAAAAACATTTCACGTTCTTGAGACACGTACATATAGATGTTATAGACGGAATTATTGTTTTAATAAAATACTGATAACGTTGGGTGTGTGGGTTGCATCGTGGTACAAATAACTGACAATGTTTGCTTTCGATGTAGCGCAATCTTTCGTGTGCAGTTTATATACTTAATGATACTATAACGGAGCCCGAGATTGAAATACTTTCTTCTCCATACTTGCACGGTAATTAAATGTATTAGTGTTCATACAAATAGAAAAGTTGTCTGAGGCATAACATTCCCTCACTTTCCAGAATTTATTTGTATGTGGAGCATTAGCAGTACTGTGGTGGAAATCCAGTAAACGGTAAAATATTAACAATTACAAGGTTTAACATATCGCGTGTTCATTGTTTGTCAAACTTTCCAACTTCTGCTTTATTTGCATAATAATTTTCTGTTATCTCATTAATTTGTTTACATACGTGTTGATAGATGTTTGATCATAAAACACACATGAATGATTAAAAATGCATTTATGTACATTTCATTATCATATAAATAGTTACTGTAATGAACAGGACCGAAATAAATTCAAAAAGAAAAGGAAAGTATGATGTTGCTAAAAGGGATGCTGTTCCTACCAACTTTCATTTAATATGTTTCCTAATTGTTTCCCTTGTATTGAGTGCAAGTGTTATTGAAAAAAGAATTGAAGGTTTTCGCCAGTTTGCTCCTTTTTCTTATCTTGCAATTAAGATGAATTATGACGAGGTATGCATTGAAAAACTCGACGGATCCTCAATGTTAATATAATAACAAAAAAATACAGTATGGTCATTAATGTGCAAATCTAGAAGAATAATGAGCTCATTGTTCAAGTTTATTTTTATTTATTATATCATATATTAATTACACACATGCGTGTTATGTTTACAATGAACTTATATACTACAAAATGGCAACCACCAATTTAACCAATCATATAATATGTTCCAAAAGGGATGTTTAGACAAACTATGTCATCCAACATTCGACGACGACCGGACATTTTATCTCAGATTATGATGACTTGTTAATTAATAGAGTTTCCTCCGTATGTAAGGCTGGCTAATGATCTGTTCACTGTATATAGAGTTTGTACAAGTGGTATTTATGTCACAACATAACCACCTGTCGATGTTTCAGAGCGAAAATACTTGATAGCTTCATGTTACAAATCTTTGCGTTTTTTTCATATATGGCCGGTTATGCCATGTTTTTCTCGTTTCATATGAAACATTTAAAAATGTGATTCAGTTCGTATTTTAAAAAAGGCTTTGCTATCATAAATATTTAAAAAGAACCTTCGATGTAATTTTATTTGCTTTTCCTGTCAAATTGGAAACAAGAAAGTTGTAGTCCTTGTTAGTATAATAAGTATGCAATATAAAAATGTGACATTTCCCTGTGGTATAAACTTTTGATATGTGTTTTAGTAATGTCGCCCAGTTGAAAGTTGGATAATAAAGCCGTTATAAAAGCTTCCTTTGCGAATCTTCTTCGCTGTCGTATGTTAAATTTGTATAAAAAAAATGACTCAAAAATAAATAAGGACTTTACACAAAATAGTAATATTTTATTGAGTCTATTGATAAATTGGAGATAATGTGGCCAAAATATCATCATCATCATCATCATCATCATCATCATCATCATCATCATCATCATCATCATCATCATCGTCATCATTACCATCATCATCATCATCAACTTCATCATCATCATCATCATCATCATCATCATCATCATCATCATCATCATCATCATCATCATCATCGTCGTCGTCCTAATCCTCATTCTCCTCCTCCTCATCATCATCATCATCGTCACAATCATCATCATCATCATCCTCATCAGCATCATCTCATCATCATCATCAAAATCATCATCATCATCATCATTAGAACCAACAGCATCTCTATTATAGCAATAAACTTATCACCAGTGTTATCATAATAACCATCATTTGTATCACTATTTTCAGCATTGTCATCAAAACTGCGTCGTCTTAATTATAAAAGTTTTTATTACGATTGCATCATAAATGAACGCTTATTGAATCCTGATTTTGGGATTTGAAAATCTGATGATGGCTCACATTGTGTTAATTGATTGTTATCTCCGAATGCATGTATTCTTTATATTCCATGACAATCCATGCTTAATGCTTTAAACATTGTCATATGTCGGCATACAATTTGACAATCATTTTTTTAATTACCCATCTCTTTAGGCTCGGTTTAATGACAAAGGAATCGAACCGAGGACAGGCGAATGACAACATATTGAGCAATAAAAATGACTGAAGTTCATGTCAAGATAACGTCGAAAATATTTCAGTAGATGATATAGATAATGTACTCATGCTATGCGTACTAAACATTTACTTTCAATCGAATAACGATTATGAAACGCAATGCTATGATTATTTAAATTTCTTCTCGGCTGGCTTCGTTAGCAATTTTTAAACATTTACATTCATCGAAGACTGCAAACTTCTACTCGTTAAATATTCTACCGGCTTAACGTCTTAACTTGATCAAACCAGAGACTACGTCTCTGATCAAACGTAAGCAAATTCAGTTTCGCCGATTGGGATGGGGGCGTAGCATATGCATATTACTTACGTTTTAAATAGAATAGCAAACACAAATTCTCTACCAATCGGGAATCCTCGGACAATTCCGCCATAACGTCGATCGTGCCCACTGTCCGAAGCGTTCAGATTGATTCTCTACACGTTTTGTGAACCTCATTAGATGGTTATCGCATCGCATCGATATCGCGTCGGTTATCGCGCAGATTATGGAATGTGCTAGATGGCGGAACATCCAGTGGTTCAAGCTGGTACATTACAGGTTCGCAGAGAATCGGCATTTTTTTCTTAATTTTTTGTTCAATGTGTGAAAGTTGTTTTGCCACTTTTTGTTATTCGGATCTCTACATCTTTTGGGGAAAAATCCTCTGGTACAAACACAGCATGTCCATTTTATGAACGTATGATAGTTTTGTAATAAAATATTAGTATACTAAATTTTGAAAGGTCGTTAAACGGATGAACTTAGTTAGTTCCTGCATATTAGTTTTTCTCTCAAGAAAACTGTTTTCTCGAAGCCGATTGCCTTAGAAAAACATATAATTGCTCTCGTTTTACCCTTTACACGATAGAGTTGTATAACATTACGATGATAAAACAATTTAGCAGAATCAAAGACCTATAGATTACACAGATTGGAAACTTCGCGCCTTATCGGGCTATCTCTCGGCGGGGTCACGTGGTCGAGAAACTGATAAGAACACTTGGGATCAGCAGACGATTTATTCCATGCATCAATCGGAGTAGTCCGGAGATGGCCGGTGTATCACGATTGCGATAAGATAGCGACGCGTCAGTAGCAACGGCTACGATTATCGAGAAAAGTTATGCGAAAATGTTACGGCGCTGTAGAAAGGCGGCTGTAACTTGGTAAAAAATGATCCGATTTTCATAAAATTAAGTTTCATAGAAACATGAGTAATTATGTTTTTATAAAATCTCGATTTTATTTACCTACAATAAGAATTCATAATGCCGCGATCATTAAAGCAATTGCGCTAAGAACTTCCAAATCGCGGCGAGAATGCTGTTGAATAGTTTATTTGAAAGGCTTTTGCTGATAAAATATTCTTGTATAATTTGGTATTTCAGACAGTTAAAACCTTATAAAATATTATTATTTCAAAAAGGATAGATATATGTGGACACATAGATCTAGGTCTCTGATTAAAACAACATTACAGTATAATAAATGCTATGATCGTTCGATCCAAAAACGGTTTTAGTTCGACTTATTTCAATATTGATTGTGTAGATTTTTTTCAATTGTTTAATTCTCTTTTTATTGAGATTTAATTCATGAGTTATAGGTTATTAAAGTTTTGTTTGTAATCCAGTTTTTTTCTTTTGGTAATTAAATTAAGCTTTCAGTATCGTGGGCTAGGATTTCGCGAAAAGAAAAAAACAAAAACATTTCACGCGCGTGTTAATCGTCGGATCAATTAGCGAACTGAAGATGCTTTGTGTGTTTTTTCTTTACTCTTGAGAATTAATTAAAGGAAGGGATTCTTACTTCAATTATCAGTTTGCGTTGTTGATTGATTTTAATTGTGTGATCAGTGGCCGCGGCCGGCGAATTCATTCTTTATATGTCATTGTGATGTCCAATTAAGGTAAGTCTTTGTTGTGAATGTGTTAGATTTTAATATACTTGTTTATAATAGTACGTTATAAACACAATGAAATGCTGTATAAAACTGTTTAAAAAAAGGCTGTTCTCGATTGTGTATCTTATAAGTTGGACATACTAGTACATATTTTGGATTTTACATTTTTAAATTCTGTATCATTTGTGCAATCATGTCGCGTAACAGAGACCCTGATTTTTTCGCTTGGAGTGATAGTGATTTAGACCTTGATGAGCTTTTTGAAGGGGACTATACTGACAATGACTCTGTTTGTACTGATAAACATAGTGTTAGTGTTGATAAGAAAGATATATATGTGTGTCCAATTTGTTCACGAGAATACAAGACTATATATATTTCTTACTGTAAGAGGTTTTGCAATTACAAAACTAATAAATAAGAAAACTGAGAAAAGTGCAAAAAATGACAAGAAAACATCCGCCAGCCTGAGAGATGCTTTAAAGTCACTGAATACCGGTAATTTGAAATAAACTGGGACTAAAGGTCTGTACCAGAAGTTTAACATCAGGACTATCAGTATGGGAATATTGAAACTAATAACGTGTGCTCTGCTATTGCTTACGCTTTTAACAATGACAATTTGTGGTTTTTATAGTCATCTCACAGCTTTTGTGTTTTAATAGTAAGCTCACAGCTATCTGTTAAAATATGTTTGTATATTAACTTGCATGTGTAACATTGACAGGAAAACTGGTAATACTAATAAAATAAGATATTAAATGAGAATCTAAACCCATACATTGTACTTTCATCTAGTTCTTTTATTCATACCAAGATAAACATATTACCCAGAATAAAAATCTAAAAATCTTATTTCTTCAATTTGAGGTGAATAATGACAAAGTTTTTCACAATGAACCAAAGCACGTTTGACAACATGTGTGTATAATAGGGTAAAAGAGTTTAAAATTGTACCATCTTTGTACAAGGCCAAAATCCTTTAAAATGAACATTATCCTACAGTTTAATTAATTCATACCAAGATTAACATATCACCAAGCATAAAAATCTGACTTAATCTATTTGTGATGAAAAATGAAAAAGTTTATCAAAAAGAACAAAAACACGTTTGACAGCTATCTTGTACAACAGAAGAAAAGAGCTTAAAATTGTACCAACATTGTATAAGGCCAAATCCTTTAAATTGAATATTTTCTTGTAGTTTGTTTAAATCTATTCTTAGATTAACATATTGCATAAAAATCTTACTTCAACGATATGGGATGAGAAATGGAAAAGTTTTCACAAAGAAACAAACCACTTTGGCGACAGGTGTGAAAAATTATTGAATGAAATAACAGTATAAAATTGTACAAAATGTACAAAGGCAAAATCCTTTAAAATGACTTATTTTCGTCTACTTTTTATTAATCATACCTAGAATTACATATCACCAAGCATAACAATCTGACTTTATCGATTTGGGATGAAAAATGAAAAAGTTTATCAATAAGAACAAAAACACGTTTGACAGCAATATTGTACAACAGAAGAAAAGAGCTTAAAATTGTACCAACATTGTATAAGGCCAAATCCTTTAAATTGAATATTTTCTTGTAGTTTTTTTAAATCTATACTTAGATTAACATCTTGCCTAGCATAAAAATCTTACTTCAAATATATGGGATGAGAAATAAAATAGAAAAGTGTTTCAACAAAATACAAACCACTTGATTGAATGAAATAACAGTATAAATTGTACAAAGGCAAAATCCTTTAAAATACCTCATTTTCGTCTACTTTTTATAAATCATACATAGATTAACATCTCACCTAGCATAAAAATCTTACGTTATCAATATGTGATGCTTAATGAAGAAGTTTATAGAAAAATGCTTCGGGCCTTTCAATTTTTCAAAAATTATCGAAAATGAACGAATCCAGTGTTCTCTTTCAAATTCCGATAAATTAATAATTAATTAGAATAATAACTACCAAAACCTAAAGAATTATCAAGACAGAAAATAAATACTTATTTTTTATCACACAAAAAATATTCAATATGTCTTTTTTCGGAGACCGACTTTGCTCACTACGTAAAGTTCGTAACGTTGCGCTTTCAGGCATTAATTGCTCTGCAAACTGACAACCGAGCGCTAAAAACACTAATTAACACATTAATATTGTTAATAACAATATCAAAATAATATAAACTAACCAGATCATGCTCAGAATACCCTACGACATCAAATATTAACGACTAATTACGAAGAATAATTGTTTGCTTTATAAGAAAATGGCCGACAGCAGCTGGAACAGGGAATAATCTACAGGTACACCGGCATCTCCAAAATCAATGTCACGTGACCCGCGTCCGCCGATAGATATTATCGCATATCGCTATAGCGGAGACGAGAGATTCCAATCTGTGTAATCTATAGGTCTTTGGCAGAATTCATGTCCTTGTAGTTCTATATACTAGAATGCCTTTTGCGAGCAGAAATACAGAACATGTTAGACCAAGTAATTTTAAACAATAAACGGAACAATGCAGCATGCACCCTTTGATAGTGTGTAAAGTGGCGATTAATATACCAAATTAAGCCGACTGGCCACATCATTGTACAATTTTCAGACCATTGTTTTCATTCCTTTGTAGACATGGCTTGCACACCGGAAACGCATGATGCTAGTACACTTTTTTTTCCAAAGTGTTACTTTGAGTGTTATGAGTGTTACTCATAGACAATCGTCGAATTTACAGACATTACAGACATAACTTGCATAGTTAGACCGAAACAAACCTTTACATATAGACCATTTTGCCGTTACATAAATATACTTTGTCAAGAAAGAATGTTGTAAACTCTGATCATTTACATGTATAATTATGTTTGTAACTGGAATATAATTAATCATAATTATCCTTAACACATGTAATTATTACATTATTGCATTCCGACGGCAGATCATACTCAGAATTTATATGCGAGGTCGATACAGTCGGAGTTAGATCGTAAAATGTCGCCAACGTATATGCTTGCGCTTTTCATGGTAAAGTATACCTTACCTTTTACTTGTGAACATCTCAATTCTGAAAACGTTTAACTAGCATTCAGATAGTTTATGTCAACATACGTTTACAAACGTTATCCCGTAATATTCATGTTAACATTACATAGCCTTTACGGAATATTCTTACGCTTAATTGTGTTGTTTTTGTTTGTTTCAGGTATTTTCTACAGCTGCTGGTGAGTAGTTCATTCTTATTGGTTTTATTTCATTCAAACATGTTTTAAGAGTTTTTGAAAAATAAAATAAACATCCTGAATTTACACACATCGTCGAAATGTATAATTGCGGTTTAATTCATATATGCATTTGCGAAAACAAAGAAATTGTAAATTGTGTATATGTGAACTTAAAGCTGTGCTAAACCTTTCTTGACCTCAAGTTTATAAAGTGCAATAACATGACTTCATAATTGTTTATAGGCAAAGAGTTATGTCCAACACCTACAGATATTGCGTTCATAATCGACAGCTCTAGAAGCATCTGGTATAAGAATTTCAATCTTCAGTTGGAGTTCGTCAACAAACTTATCAGCAAGTTTAAAGTCAGTCCGACAGACACGCAAGTCGCCGCTCTTACGTTTAGCGACAATGTTGTCAAACAGTTTCATTTTAAAGACTTTAATAACGCGGAGGACGTACTTAAAAAGGTATGGCGATACTTTTTCAAAATTGTTTCTATTACTTTGTTTCTTATTTAAGCAAATATTTGAAATTGTTTCATTCGATTCAATTGTAACTTTTGTATTAATTGCCTAAAACGATTGTATAGATTTTAAAACAACTTTTTTCGTACAGTTGACAATGCATAATTATACCGGAAACAATGTTTAATGGCATATTGGAAGACCGAACAGGCAATAACTAGTTTGTATAAACTTAGTATGAATATAAAATATATTTCATTCGAAAATAATATTTAAATGTATGTATATCTATGGGTCCATTAGGTATCAACGATTACACAGGACAACGGGGGTCAGACTAATACACACAAGGCCCTCGAAAAGGCGTTGAGCGACCTCTTTGCTCCCGGAAACGGCGTGCGCGAAAATGTCCCGCGAATGTGTATTTTGCTCACCGATGGAGACAGCACCTATCATACTGCAACACTAGCAGCTGCACAGGCTGTGAAAGATGCCGGCATAAAAATCATCACAGTTGGGATCGGAAACGAAGTAGGGGTCAAAACTAGTCTTTGTAATTGCTTCACTGTCTTTTGTTTAAACTTATCTTTTGTCGATAAATAAATAATGATATGTTAATTCAGAGGCATACGTTTTCATTGTGCGTTATTTCGACATTGAGCTTAAAAACATAACTCTCATTCCAGGTAAATATTAAAGAGCTTGAGGCTATAGCAAGCTCCCCAGCTAAGCAGAATTTCTATAAAGTAGAAGAGTTCAAAGATCTGAAGACCATGGGATATGAAGAACTTATTGGCAAACAAGCATGTCCAGAACGTACGAAAGTTTTCGTATAATTGTTTTTTAAACAGATATGAGAAATCATATTTGCATCCATGCATGCAACGGTCGCTGTTTTGACAAAACTTTGATTCTACGCTACTGTCAATACATTGTATATATATTATTCATTAGTTCGTTCAAAAAAAAAACAAGCTGTATTGCTTTTACATTTTGGTAAAAGTTGTTATGTTTCACTTGTTACTTAGCAATTTTATTTATTCCCATTCGTTTATATTGGTTAATAGAACATTATAATTTCGAATACCTCAGCAAAAACAACGACAACAACTACAACAACACCGGAACCAACAACTACAGCAACGACAACAACGGCAACAACGACTCAAAGTAAGAACGTTTTCATTTACTTCGTAAAAAAGATGTAGTTTAAATAAATACGTTTGAAAATGTGCAATCGTACAATTGTGTTATCACCGTTACCGTTATTTAATATTTGGTAGATAATAAGACCTTTTTACTTCAAAATCTTAAGTTGGTTGCTTGATGCTTTCTCATGCTGAAACAAAAATATATAGCATTTCGTGAATGTGTCCAAGATCCATGTATGCAAAACGTGTGTTCCATGCATGTACATATGCGCATTGGTAAGGATACAATACAAAATATGATAAACTTGATACTGATCACCACAACTTTGGAAAAATTCTGCTTATCTGTAGGTATGAACAACGCCAACCCATTTATTCGAATGATAATCGCATTGAAATATGACGGTTGATATGTTATACGGATTTTAAAAATGTATTTGTGTGAGAGTTTTTTTTTATAAATAAAATGCAAGTCTGTAAATCGAAACTATCTCGATTTGCGCAACTTTGAAAATGTTTGTCTTAACTAGAATTAATCGTGATGATCATGTCAGATCTCGAGGTCAATCGTAGAAGTCGATTGAGTCTTGAAACATTTATAAACGGTTCAGAAATATAAATGATCAGCCTAAATGTTAAGATCGAATGACATCTTAACTAAGCCCATCAACTCGTGTATTGTCGTAAATCGCAGACAATCGAAGGCAAGACAAAACGGAACGTTTTTTAAGATGTGATGTTTTCTAAAATAATAAATGAAAACGATAGATAATCGGACTGCATTTATACTGTTTTGCACCAGAAGCGGCTCAAACAAGGAACACAATCGATATAATCGTTAAGGATACAGCAAAACAAAAATTGCACCGTATTTACACGGAGCACCCTGATTAATTATGCATATTGGAAGAATTTTAAATACAAACAGTTACGTATTGATTCGGTTTACAAGATTATGATGGAGGTCAATGCGTGGACCGGCTCGAACTTCTCTAACGGACCTTATGTAATCACAATAAATATATAATTATCTTTCATTATGACAATAAACACACCATTTTCTGTTTCGACTGAAATATGTCTATATAAGGTTCACTCCTGATAAAAACAATACACTATTTTAAAGAGCAGAAATATAACAACATGGGGTCTTGTTGCTAACAAAAAATATAGCACTGCGTAGTTTCAATAGATAAATAAATAAAATAATCTCTAGCCGTGTGTTAAATGGTCACATAGTATATGTCACACTAACATTTTAAAACACTTAAAAAAAAATACGTACTTGAGTATTGGTGCATATTTCATTTATTATTTTGTTATCATTAACTTTTAACAATTGCTATTTAACAACAGATTAAACGGCATACAATTTCTGTCCTTATTTAGTACTTCAAAATGAAAACAGTTTGTATTTGTTTTAGTGCAGCAAGAAGAGCCAGACAAAAGTAAGTTAGACTACTCAATTGTGTTTGGTAACTTTGGCATTCATGCATGAACTATAAACAAGAATGGTGACAACTATATAATGTTTAGTATTTATCTGTCATCATGCTTTTTGGCTTATTCATGTCGAATGAATTGACAGACTATAATTAGTATGCTGACATTTCCATTCCAGAATTCATTGATTTATTCTATCGTTGTTTGAAGACAATTAAATCTTTGATAGACAATGCAAATTGTGAATATTTATGACTATGTGATGTTGTCATTAAAAAATAAAATTAGTTTTAACATACTGTTTACGTTTTTCTCTCGTATAGTTTAATTTATTAGTTAGCCGTGCGGCAGTTTTGTATAAAAACGAACATGATATTCGACAATAATTTTTACTTTTAACAAGGCGAAGCAACGCGATCTTAATAATTTCAGACTTATGAATTGCCACGTGAACACACATAGTGTTCAAATGGTTTATGCTTACACTTGCGTTTACATCCATGGTATAAAATACAACAGAAAAATTTAACACTGAATAAAACCCAATAAAAACATGAAAACAACTCAGTAAAATATGTAATCAAGTAAGGGTATTTTAAGACATGGCAAACGGAAACACACACAGTGTTTACGCGTTCCTTTAATTATTTTTTTTGTATTTTAAGTTTCTGATACCATAGTAATTAATGCAATCACATCGCTTTACAGCCTGCCAAGGTAAGGAGGCAGACATTGTGTTCATCGTGGACAGTTCATCCAGTATCTGGAATGTTGACTTCGAGACACAGAAAACCTTTATTGGCGACGTCGTCAGCCACTTTGACGTTGAGAGTGGGAAAACTCGGGTATTGAATTCAGCGCTTGTTATTCGTTCGATATTTTACGTTATAACGTTTTACTTAAAAAAGGACATTGTTTAAGCATGCATTTGCGTTGTCGGGTCGAGTGATGAATGTTGGCTACAAAGTAGTAGTTATATTGTTTATGTATTTTGACATAGTGCTTATTGATCACACGATAGAACACAATATTATTTTATCAATTTGTTTTTGCTGTTGTTTTATTCGGAAAACTGATTTATTGTAACATAACAAAATATGTCGATGCATATCCGTGTTTTTCCAGGTCGCCCTGATAGCGTTTAGCAACGAAGCAGTGGTTAAAATACATCTCAACCAATACAGTACAAGAAAGGAACTTATCTCAGAGATCGCTAAAGTTACACAACCAGGTGGTAGCACCAACACTCACCTTGCACTTGAGGTACGTACACAAGTGGATTGACAAACGTAACATTACATTTCCAACAAAGTGACTATTTAAGTTTCAAAAAGATATATAAAAAATATGCTTATTTTCCGCTAAACATTAATTTAAGACGTCAAAAACAAATATTTAAATTTGATTATTTTTGGAAAAGAGTTTAAGACATGACGAAATCATCCATCTGAAATGCACTTTGTTATATAGAGCACCTAACAATACATCACAAATCGGTGCATGGTATAGTATGTTCTAAATTTCAAAATAAATTCATTATAATGTATTCGATGTCCAATAACGATTGGTTCCCGCACAAAGTTGATGCTCAGGGAAGTCTTCTCGACAAAGAATGGCGCAAGGCCAGGGGCAGCTCATATTGCTGTGGTCATTACGGACGGGGTATCATCCAGGCCGGACGAGACAATGCAGCAGATTGAGCTCACGCATAAAAGCGGAGTCTATGTGTTTACTGTTGGTAAAGTATTTGCTCTCCTATGTATTTTGAGGCTGAATAAGTGTTTACTCAAATGTATATCCTTATAATCATTATAGTAATTACCTCTTAAATGGTGCTACGCTTCTTGCCATCTGTACCTGAACTCCATTATTTTCAGAACTTTTCATAGCTTTTTTAACCTTAATCTTTACTTACATAGTTTAGCGGTCGCGTTATTACAGAGAGAGTTTATACCACGAGTAAAATATTTATATATATATATGGTTATAACAATATGCGCAAACTCATATCTCAATTGTTGAACAATATTTTTGCAAAATATTTTAGTTTCATGACATAAAAATAGACACATACAATACCCGAATTTTACGTGCTGAAGTCGAACTTGTGCTATGGATTCTAAGTCTTCCTCGCGATTTAGAGCTCCCGAATGCAATCACCGTTCGAGAAGCATTTTTATATTCTTTGCAAATATACCGACTACTGTTCTTTTCGAGACACAGACTCAAGAGCACTTCTACAAGCCTCTTTTCGATACAATCAATTTAAATTTAATTAATTAACCTTAACCTTACAAAACGTCAATTGTGTGCTTTGGTCTTCCATCCTTCCTTGATGCTTATTATCTAACAATTAAAGTATTGTTGTTTTGTAATCGTACATGAATCAAAGATCTGTGAAATGCCTTTGCGTTGTCGGGTCAACCATTTGGGTATATATTGTTCCGACGTGTTGTCAACTTTGATACTCAGCTTCTTATTATCCCTTTAGGTGTTGGAAACAAGACTGACAAGAGCGAACTGGAAGCAATGGCCTCCAAACCTGTGTCTGATTTTTCATTCGTGGTCAATGGCTACGCCGCACTTCCGAAAATTAGGGATCTTTTAGCCTTCAGGACATGCAAAGGTAATCAGTAACACATTTGTTTATGTCATGATTTATTGATTTATTATCTCTTCAAACTAACTGTTCAATAATTTATCGTCTTTTGCATTTAAATACGTGCAACAAAGTAAAATATATTTGCCATTTGAAGAATCTGCTGAGCTGAAATTAATCTAAAGAATTACATTCCTCTTTCCTGTAAAGGTCTCACGTAGGAGAAATGTACCATTACATACATATGTGCTTATGTGTCATGTTGGTGCATTATAATAACAAAACATTTAAAATAACAATGTTGGTGTTCTCTTCCCACGTTCAAAAGATTTGAAACATTTGTTCTTAGTGTCAAGAGTGGTGACAAATAAACACGAGCATTATGCGCATACGAGAAACGTTTATAACATATGCTTAAAGAACAATGTCTGTTATATATCATAAATGAGCCAAACATGTTTCCATAATGTCCATTTGTTGCATATCATGGTAATAACACTTTAAGAAATGTAAGCTTGCTGTAAGTGTGTTTAACATTATCATTTGTTAAGACAATTTTTTGCATTAAGCGTCCCAATGCGTTTACTCCTGTTTCATAGTTGGGTGTGTTTATTGTTTATGTGTTGTCATGTTAACTACATTTTTATTTGGTTAATGGAAATTGTGTTCTTTGTAATAAATTTAAAAAAAGAACTCCCCGAGAAAAGGTTAATATCCTGAGTGCAGCTTCAGATTGTTTATATATGTTTTAATAATGCATATATTAATATAAATATGCTGAATTATCTCCTACAAGTTTTCACAAATATTTTCCCATCTTCAAAATCGTTTACATTTTATGTACTTGTTGGTTTAAAATTGTAATTTTAAAATTGTAAATATTAAATATCAAACGATGATGTCTTGTATTGCAGTTCCGGATGATCAGCCAAGTAAGTAGACACAATCAGCACGTTGCTAGATCACATATAAATTTGAATTCACGTTCATGTCGTAAAAGTGAATACTAGGCTAGTAAGGCTCAGATAGCCAGAATCGCGGGTCTTTATATAGCATAGTATTTATACATTGAAGAGAAATAAAATATGTCGGTAAAACACGATTGCTTATGTATTTGTTTCAAGATTATAAGCGAATTCCTGGGGTCGGATTGGCAAAAGCTCTATACACAAAACCATTTTTAGTTCACATTATTTTTTAAATACGCCTTTCGATGCCAAAATGAATATGAAACAATCGTTCATCGGTTGCATTTTGTGTTACATACTTTCCATTTTCTTTTTCTTACTTTTTAAGGAACGTATGTAAATATATCAATATTTTGAAAATGTATTTATTAAAGAAACTATGATTGGTTAAGTCCTAAATTATTTTAAATAATTCAAAGAAATATAAGAATATAATGTCAAAATTTTGCCTCGGCTGATATTCGAAGTCATGTCCATAGGAGCACATTGTAAGGCGCTTCTAATGGAAAACCTTTCATAGTATTTAAACGCCATGTTCGTAATGCACGCATTTCTCAATGAATGATCGATCAAAAAAGTTTTTACAGCTTTGAATGTTTATCCTTTGATTGATATTTTGCCATAATTGCAACAATAATTTGTATATTAGCCTTAAATCATGAGGTGTGTTTCATCTTTTTTCGTGTATTGTCTTTCAAAAGCTTACCTTTGTTCTAGCGTGCTCGTCTGACTTTATGGGTGACTTTATGTTTGGAATCCACGGTATTGGAGGCGACTCAATGGACCACGTAATTGAGTTCATCAAACACGTAGGTGGCGCTTTCAGAAACTCAAAGAATATTCGTCTAGGCCTGAAAGAAAGTTGCAGAAATGCAGATTTGCCTCTATCAGATTATTCTGGAGACAGTGACTTTGCGACGGATGTCCAAGAGCAAATGGTTGAAAGCGCGGCAGATCTGCTGTCCGGAATCAGAACTTCTTTCGGAAATGTCCGCCCAGATGTCAACAGGGTATCGGTCCTGATTCTGTCCGGAAAGATCGATGACATGGAAAAGGCCTTCTTGGAAGCTATGAGGCTTAAATACAGCACTCGAGTCATCGTGGTTGGTGTGGGCAAGTCAATAGACAGGGATCAGCTGATGAGGTTAGCCAGCTATGAGAACAAGGCAAAGCCTGATATAAGCCACGTGTTCCCAGTCGACTCTTCCGCTGAACTGTCTGACATTGTGAAGAAACTTCACGTGCTGATTTGCAAAGACAGTGAATAACTCGTCGTTACTCAACTTATCGCCCTATGATACTTTGAATATGACAGACATTTAGTACAAACTATACGTTGTACTGCGTATGAATGCTTTTTACAAAGCATGAGACTTTTATCGTATGTTAACAATAGTATTGGTTTTCTTTTTAATTCACCTATTACGCGGTTATTTAATAAAAATATATGAGTAATAAACGTGTGTTGCTTTCGCTTCATAATATGTAGCTCCCTATGCATACGATATTCAATCAATCAAGTCAGCCACCAGAAGGTGTAGTGCACATTGGACACAGTAAATTACAACTTTTGCAATGCGACATTAAAACCAAACAATTGGTGGCTTGGCTCGCATTGACTATGGTTCATGTTACTTGCTTGTGAATTACTTGAGATTACTTGATGAAACTTCATAATACCTTATATCCATCTTCCGTTTTTACTAACCGATTCTTAGACGTAAGTCAAAAATAGAGAATATTCGTAAAACTGCAATTTCCTATAGCAACTTGTAAGTTATGTCTAGCATGACACTTAACATATACTTAGATTATTCTTCAGAACAGTGTGCTTAAAACAAAAGCGCCATGTTTAGGCTGTATATATTCAAACCCTCAAAGTTATAGGCGGAAGTCCATTTTTATTCTTAAGTCTAAGAATGGATTGGTGAGTACTTCGGATTGCGTATGGTGTGTATTTATATTAATGTCTAAAAATAAAAACGGAAAAAATCCGCTGAATAAAGAAACAATATATTAGGCTATTGTAATTAATTTTCACACTGAAACCTCATTACGAGACTTCAAAAGGTGGTGATGAATGGGTTGTAGCTATTGTCACCATACAAACGATTTTCACTAAACTTGTAAACATTAAATGTCATTATTGTACTGATAAATGTTTTGAAAAACGTGATCTGGACGACTAGCTTTATTTAAGAAATTGAATTCGAGTCTTGGTAAAACATTGTCAATAAAATAATAGAAAC
Organism: Dreissena polymorpha; assembly: GCF_020536995.1. Lineage (NCBI taxonomy): Eukaryota > Metazoa > Mollusca > Bivalvia > Myida > Dreissenidae > Dreissena > Dreissena polymorpha. Next base: position 7,831,829 of record NC_068356.1, read on the forward strand.
GTTTCATTAAGTAAAGTAAAAGTTAATTTTATTTTCATGCATGTACAATCTAGCTTAGTTGTTTTCAAAATATCTTAGCTCAACAGTTACGTTGTTGGGAGTGATGATGACTTTCACAGTGACCCTTCTTACCCTATACAGAATCACATTTGATGTCTTCATGTAATGTTTCTATGTTTACGGTTTTAACAAATTTAATAATTCGTTTTCGAGTTAAAGCGCACAGACCAACACTATTGACCCTATCGCCAAATCCATACACTTACTTAAGAAATGAGTTCTTTCTTCTATCACAACCCTCAAACATCTGTCAGTTAGTGTCCGTTTTCACACGTGAGACAAAAATTTTCTTATATATTAGAGGCATACATGTTTACATTTGCTAAATTGCGCATATTGCGCATGAACAAACACACCTATACAAAAGTTATATTCAACTGTAAATTTTCACAAAGAAAACATATCATTTTATTGCGATTGTAACACCGTATTATCCACAAAGATTGGAAAGCCAATACCAATTGATACCTTGCCACAATTACACTCTCTGCCATTTATACCAGATATTTGGTATGAAATATCATTTGTTGATTGGTAACATACTCGTTCACAACAAAATGCTCCTTGAGTGCACGCGTTGTGTAATAATATGACTATGGACACAATGAATTATCCCTCACACAGAACAACCGCAATCAGACTTATACACACCTGGAACTCGGGGTGTCGTTGACTGATCTCTTTGCTGATAGATTGTCGCGCGCAAGACTGTGTTGCAAATCTGAACAAGATAAGTATTGATGCAAAGCATCAAAGGGCGTCGGGAATTTCAGGGTAAAAGGAACTCAATGAAGTTACATGGAAATATTTTTTTCTTCTGTAAATATTAATATATTGGCCGATTATTTTAAACAAAATTGAAAAAGATAGTGGTATAACCATTATCTATGATTTTGTGTTGTAACCCCCAAATATTTCCTAGTTCATTTTATTAAGATTGGTTTCCTTTTTTTACTGGCATCCATGTGCAGTTTTCATTAATGGAACAGAGCTGTGTAGGTTTGATTCTGAACTTATTCTAACGTTGCTCGTTTACGATAGGGGTTGAGTACTCATTGATATGAAAACACTGTAAAAGTTGTTTTTTTTTATGAATTAAAACTGTAAATTGCATAAAGAAGCTGCATTTCACAATACTGTGAAATTCAGTAAAAGATCATAAAAGATTTATTGCTCCGATATTCATCATTTTCAATAGGGTTCGAGTAATACTGATATAAAAACAATTAACAAGTTTGGAAAGATTCAGACGAAAGTTGTGAAATCTTTTAAACAAGTGGAAATTATTTATTTTGTCAAATTTAATGGGAAAAAATCTGGACTTATTGTCCCGATGTTCTCATTTTAAATGAGGTAAAAATGCTCATTGAAGACACTGTAAGTTTGGAAAGAATCTGATGAAAAATGTTGACATAATCACCTTACCAAGCAGTTTTTCACTTTTATTTTTAAATTCAAAGAGACATAATTCTGGACGTATGGTCCGATATTGCTCATATAGAGTTTGGGTTGGGTCCTCATTGATAAAAAACCTTTGCAAGTTTGGGAACAATCGGATGAAAATTTTGGACTTCGAACAACGATTTAACAATTTCTCAACTTCTAAGGAAGATAACTATGGACGTAATGGTCGGATAATGCTAAAGGGCCCATACCACCTGGATAGTAATACGTTTCGCACTCTATATGTGGTTCTTAAAAAAACTCCAATGAGTGCTTGACTCTAGGGAAACGGGTTGCTGGGACACAGCTCCTCCTTGATAAGCGGCTGCTTCCTTTATCGCAACTCATTGTTACAATCAATAATACGTGTCGCGCTCTATATGTGGTAGGGATAGTACTTAGGGCCTATGATAGAAAACCATAAAAATACATGGATAATAGATGTGTTGTTTGCATTTATTTGTTAATGTAAAAACACGTGTATTTTTTTATAAGATAGTTAAATGATGTAAGAAATTTTAATTAACGTTGTCACCACGTGGCATCCATTAATTTTAATACAAATGTCCAATTGTAGAAAAATGGATTTGAAAATGTCTACATAAAATAAAGCTTTATTATATTTATGAACCTGACTAAAAAAATTGTCAGCCGTCGAACTGTTCCGTTCGTGCCGGAACCCGGGATTGAACCGATGCCTTTATATAATTGTTGCGCAAACAACTTCAGTTTAATGCTCTCCCAACTGAGCTATTCCGGCTGACATCATTTATGTACTGCTATTGTGTAAAGTTTTGTATAGCGATCGCTATTATATATCTATTAATAAACTAATACATTGTACGTTTTCGTACCACTACGCCTTCCAATAAACTTGCTTGCGCGATAGGTCGTCAAATATCGTACTACATTGATTCTCCACTAAATAAGAAATTTAGAAAAACAACAAAATAAAATATATTTTGATTATGTTTTGTTTTTATACAAAACCAGAAAGTTTCGCGTATTTGCCCAGTCCCTGTGATCTTTCCCCTGTGATAAGTTGTGGATCAGTTATTAATCAAACAATTAGTTTGTTTAGTTTAAACCTATTTATTTTAGCTCGATTGCATCGAAAGCCTAAGGCTTATATAAATGCTCTCGAGTCCGTTTCCTGGGCCTAGAACCAGTACTTGGTGTCTTTGTGGGAGATCTAAAGAACGCTCCCACGGTGGGGATCGAACCCGTGACCTCTCGGTCGCTAGGCGGACACCATATCCATTACACCACGGCGATTAAAACAATTAGCTTTGCATAATTGGCAATAAATGTTGTTATAAATTTAATAGGAACAAATGCAGTACTTATTTACACTAATTTACACAAAAAATCACCACTATGCAAGATATTCTTAAAACAAAAATATATACATGGATCCGAAAAATAACCTCTCCTCCCATAAGCGAAAACAAATGCATTACATACTAGTCGCCGCTCTCCAGAGCGACGCCAATCATGCACACCGATGGTTGATGCTCCTACAGAGAGGAAGCAAAGACTGTAAAAGGTACCAGAATAATAACCATCACAGTGCTAATCGGAGACAAATTAGGCGTCCAAAATAGTCTATGCAATCGGCTGAATGTCATATGTGCGATTCACTCTTTTGATTGATTCATACATTATAAAAACGACCGCTTAGTCAAATGGGTTTCTACTAAGTATTATATTGCTAAAATGAGCTTAAAAATTTAACACACCTGTATTTAAACAGATAAATATTAAAGAACATGTGATTATTTAAAGATCCTCAGAAGGGAAAAACATCATTAAAATAAAGAATGTCGAAGAGTCTGGAGAAAACCATGTCAAGAACGTATGAAAATTTGCGTATAATTATAGTTTATATACATAATACAGTTTTTGACCAAGTTTGGAAGTCGAGGCGATATATATTCAAATCTGAAACTTTATTGTTTGTGCATTTATACAAGAAACAAGGATATAAAGGCCCTAATGCTTATGTATCAAGATGCGAGATGTAAATGTTGCGTAGCAAATGTATTTCACATATGATTACTTTTATTATGATACATCAAAACCCCATTACACGACCATCGAGATTGTTTGTTTAGATACTTGGACATGTATATTTGACAGAAATACATATCAATCTGTTATATAGATGTGTACTTACATGTAGTTGAAGGAATGTAAAATCTTTATTAGAGGGACCGTCAACCGTGATTGACGAAAAAATAAAAGTTCTAAAATACCGTATTTTTTACCATTATTAGTTTATATTGATTAAAATATCACGACTGGTAAATTACATTACTTGAAAAAAGTTCATATTTTCAGTATATTCGGTAATAAAATTTCGCGATGTAAAATCGAAAGTACATCGCGAAATATGTGACATTACGATATACACACTATAAATAACGCAAATAGATTGATCATTTTCTATATAAAATATATACAATTCACTGCGCATGCACAATTTGCATTCCTGGGTTTACCGAGTGACGATGTTAATCAATCCACTTGCGTTATTTATTTTTAACTGGTACCTGTATCGAGTAAAATGTATTACCGAATATACTGAAAATATGAAAACTTAACACATTTTTTCAAGTAATGTAATATACCAATCGCGATATTTTAATAAATATCAACTAATAATTGTAAAAAAATACGGTATTTAAGAACTTGTTTTTCGTCAATCGCGGTTGACGGTCCCCGGTGATATATTAAGAGAGCTTTGAGGAAATCCCTTTATTGCTTTTATAAACGGGGAATTTATATACATTAAATATAATTAAACGCGTATGTCAAATCTGAGCATGAAAAGTTAGGCAAATATATAAGCCTAAAACATATAATGAACTCATTTTTATCGCTGTAAAAATTTCGTTTGCACATGAAAAAGTGTTTTCGTAATCATAAAACGTACACATATTATATGGGACGAGAATAATATCGACCTAATGTCTTGTCTTGAGATTATTAGATAATTAATGACCTTAATAACTAATGTCGTCAGTTGAATTTTTATATGAACAGAAGGACAGAACAGAACATGTGTTTTATTATTACTTGCACAATATTACATCGTCAGTATCACAAAACAAAAATGAAGCATGATTAGGAACATTCATGTCACATTAATCATATATCCGTACCTGCGGTATACCTATAAATACGGTATACCTGGTCTTTATAATAAAACATAATACATTTGATTGTGCTATACATACATATTGTGTTATTCGAAATGTTGATGGGCTTTTGTTATATTACTTTAATACATATTTTTTTGCGTATCTCCTCTAAAATGGATGTATAAGCATTATATGATATTCATCCTCAATATCATGTGAATTCCAAAATAAACAATAACGCTGGTCTCTATAGAAATTCTATTTCTACCATATCTACCAGTTTGTATTCTTAGTGGGTGAACCGAGAGTCTTAACCTACAGAAAAACATTCTTAGGCTGCTAGGAAGCAAATCGAGGTACGGTTCGTAATGGAAATTGGTTTTATAAAGTACACTATTAGTAAGAACATAGTATGTCTGCATGCTCTGGGACCATTCCTGAACAAAATTGTCAATGATACGTTGTTTAAACATGCAAATAAATTATTTAAAATCGACATTTTCAGCATCTTCCAAAATATAAGAGAAACCATGATTGCTTAGCAATAACTTAACATTATATACCCATTTTTTAAGTCATCGTTACAATCTGCTTGCCTGCTCATAAACCTTTTTAATGATAATAATATCTGTATGCATAATTTTACTACAGTATTTAATAATTTGTATGTACCTTGTAATGAACAGAGGGTATCGATCTAACTCCCAATGTACGCCCGCGTTAGATGTATTAGTTTTAAGTTTTAAAATACGTTTGCAAAATGGCAGGTGTATTCTCTCTAGTTATTTTGATTGTATGAACCCCCATAATTCTGCTGAATAGATTATTATAGAATCAACAAATGAATCAAAGAGTTGACACAGTATCTTTGGCTTTAGTTCGTACTTTTTACAATATTGCCATAGTGCGTTCAATGCCTTAATAGCTTTACTTGCTAATATTATTGGTTCAGCTTAAAATTCTCTGTGTAATTGAAAAGAGTGCCAAGATAATTAAAATCGTCTACAACCATTAATTCTTTGCCATCATAATTCCATTTTTCATTTGACAGTTTTTTCTGTGTTGACCGTAAGTCCCCATGTTTAACCATATGAGTGAAACAAATTAATATCGGTTTGCAAATTATCTGGTGATTTCGCAAAAAAATGCCATATCGTCTGTAAAAATATTGACACAATATCGTCAAATAATAATAATCCCGAATTATGTTCATTTTGCAAATTAAGTTCAAGGTCATGAACAAAGAATGAAAACAAAATCGGCGAGATTACCGCACCCTGCAAACCAACTGCATATACACTGTGATAGGTGTTACATGATTTTACCTTATAAATTACTTGCCTTAAAAGTATTGATTGTTTAAATTGTGTTGAGTACTTAGTATATATGTTGATACTTGGTTTACAACTAATTTACATGTTGTATTTAATTTGAGATCGTAAAGAATTTTTTTTGGTGGACTATTTTTTAACCAACAAATTCCATTACATAATTAGTTAAACTGCCAAGCGCGTGAGTATTCAACATATCGACATTAAATACGCCTGTTTTTTATTGTCATTTATTTAAGCACCGCATGATATATACACAAATATTGAGTTTGTCAAAACATATGACAAATATATCATTTTGAGTAATTATATATAATCAGTAATTTTATATAATAAGTAATTCAGGCTAATGGGCAGAATTTAGTAATTGTATTGACATTTGTTTAGCCAGAAAAGTATTACTGACATTTTGGCGTATTATGGCAGGAATGTTGTATGCCGAACGCAATAACATGTACTTGAATATAAATGATTTACATGTATTTTGTTACAATTTCTCTTCATGTTTATTTTTTTCAGCACACAAATGCTCTAACATGTGCTACCCACTATTAATGCTATGATTAGTTATCAATATTAATAATATTATTTATTTGTTGTTAAATGGGTGAGAATTGAAAACCAATGTATTATGTATCTTGTGTGAAGGGCTAACTTACATCCATTTATATCAGTACTTACATAAAACATTTGCTCTGAATATATGCATCTTAATGCATCACAAAATTATAGGTTTTTGAAAGATCAGTTGTAAACTCTCGGATTTTCTCAAACAAAATAGAGCCAATGCAAATATAGGGCGCTAATAACATGAGGTGGCGCCAATGAACAATTTAATCTTGCAATGTTTTATAATAATGTTTTTTTTCTAAATTGACATGATTATGTTGACTAATAAAATAGTAAAATCTGCGACTTACATCACTTCAGTTTTGGACCGATACCACATAGGTGAGTGTGCAATTCATGTATTTTATTGAAGTCAAACATGTTCTATGACATACATATATACATATATATGTGTTGTATGTTTCTGTACACTGTCGAATAAAGTGACCATTCTAAATCGCACTTAATTACTAAATTGTTAAGAAAATGTGTGATATTGTTTAATTTACTAATAATCCTACTCAATTTCTGTGAAAATAAAACAACTATTCAGTACATAAGCGCTTGCTCACAAGTATATTTGGCTCATGTATTAATGAGTCTCCATACAGATGTGGCGCTAAAAATTAATGGTCGGATATAATGAAAGCAGCAGAAAAAATGAGTGGCATAATTACTACACTCAGATGACATTTATAAATGCTGATGTTAAGTCTGTTCGAGAACAGGCAAATAGGACACAAAGTCACTCACGTCGTTTATGATTTACATATGTTGTATATACTAGTAACCTTTAACATTAATTCATTGTACACCTGTCAACAATCTATGGTTTACATATGTTGTATATAACCTTTAACATGAATTCACCGCCAACAATCTATGAATATGAATGTGGATTAGCACTAAAAAAATGCAAAATAACAAAAGTCCAGGTTCTGATGGTATCACCATTGAGTTTTATCAAATATTGTGGAATGATATCAAAACAAATTTAATTAATTCACTTAACTATTCATATAATAATGAAAACTTAACTACGCTTCAAAAACAAGGTATAATATCACTCATTCCAAAACCTGGAAAAAACTTAGAATCCTTATCGAACTGGCGCCCAATTAGTTTACTAAACAATGATTATAAAATTGCAACTGAAAGTATAGCAAACAGAATAAAAAAATATTACCATCAATCATTTCAAAATCTCAATCTGGTTTCATAAAAGGACGTTACATTGGTGAAAACGTTCGTCTTATCCAAGAATGCATAAACTATTTCAACAATTCAAATAATCCTGGTCTAATATTCTTTGCATACTTTGAAAAGGCATTCGATTCGCTTGATCATTCATTTATAGTTCTCTTGCTTAGAAAATATGAACTTTGGTGAAAGTCTAATTCAATGGGTAAAACTATTCTATACCGATATTAACAGTATAATCATTAACAATGGCTTCTTTTCAAACAGTTTTAACATCGAACGAGGGGTTCGACAAGGATGTCCACTCTCATCATCGCTATTTATTATTTGCATCGAGTATCTATCACATCACATTCAATCAAATAAACACATAAAAGGCATATCACTAGAACCTGACGAAGAAATCAAACAGTCCTTATTTGATGACGATGCAACTTATTTTTTAAACGACAATTACGATTTTTTCCATAACCTAATAGAGTCGCTAACCCTTTACGGAATGACATCGGGTCTTAAACTAAACAAAAGTAAATGTACAGTGCTACGAGTAGGTAAATTAAAACAAAGTAATGTCCAATATAAAAAAGAAATGAAATTTAATAGGACATCCGATGAAGCCACAACGTCAGGAATTACTTTCACAAATAATGAAAAGGATACAGTTCTTAAAAACATAGTACCTAAATTACAGAATTTTAAAAACTGCTTCAAATCATGGCATCACCGTAAACTTACACTAATCGGAAAAAAACACAGTATTGAAGACGTTTGCACTTCCTAAATTAATTTATGTATTTACAGGTCTCCCAAATCCACCAAATGATGTTATTAACGATATAAAATCAGCAATATTTAATTTCATATGGGACGGTTAACCTGATAAAATAAAACGAACTCAGTTAATTCAATCCGTAGAAAATGGAGGTATCTAATTAACGAACATTGACTCATTCATGAATGCAATCAAATGCAGCTGGGTTAAAAGATACCTAGATAATACCAATACGAGTAAATGGAAATTACTAGTATTCTACCAGAAAATCCTAAAAAAATATGGTGACTCCTTACTCTTTGAATGTAACATCAGCAATACTATCTTACATGCAATTGCAAACGAAAACATATTTCTGTCTGATGTTCTATCAGCATGGAGTGATGTCACTCACAACCTAGAAACCAAAACCAGCAGTAAAACTATTTTATGGAACAATAAAGACATAACTTCAAACAATAAGACGCTTTTCTATAAAGATGGGTTTGAACGAAGCATTAAATATGTCGACCAATTATATGACTACAGAATTAAGGATGTTTACTCTTTTGATGATATATGCTACATATACGGAATACATTCAAATAATTTCCTGATGTATTACACACTAATCAAAAGCATACCCATACATATTAAATCTGAAATCAATACAAATAATACACCATGTACTCAAACAAAATTCGTAGAAAACATACTTGGAAGAAAAAACAAAACGAATAAAATATTTTACTCACTACAAATTAAAATCCCTACAAAAAACTCCAAAACCCAAAATAAATGGGCAAGTCCTTTTCGGAGAACATGAACTTAATTGGAAACACATATTTACCATACCATATAAAGCAATTATTGAAAGGACACTGCGAAATTTTCAATATAAATACATCCATAGAATTATAGCTACAAATTAATATCTCTTTAAATGCAAACTATCTAACTCAAATCTGTGTGACTTCTGCCGTGAAAACATCGAAACTATAGAACATCTTTTTGGGGAGTGCAAATACATCCAGCCTATTTGGAATCAAATAGTATCTTTTCTTAAACAACAGCAACTAAACGTTAATATATTTCTTAAATGTAAGTTTCGGAATTTACTCATTGAAATCAATAGGCTGTAATAATATTGTGAATTTTATTCTTATAATGATGAAATATTTTATCTTTAACATGAAGTACAAAAAACAAGTACCAAATTTTAATTGTTTTGTCCATAGTCTTAAACTAAAAATCCAGATTGAGAAAGAAATAGCCCTCAGTAATGACACATTACAAATCTGTGAACAAAAATGGAATCGGTTTAAATTCTCATAATGTTTGTCCACTTATATACATTCCACTCTAATGTTAGTTTATCTTTCTAAAATATTTTTGTATATATATTTTTTTTCAATCTTATAAGATCATTGTGAATATACAACAAAACACACAAGTCCAGTATGCTTTCTTCCGACTTTATACAACTCATCATTTTTCATAACTATTCTTCTGTTGTTCTTTTCTTTTCTCTTAAAAATATATATATATTAGCATATCTTGTATAACATGTCTGAACTTTATTGCTTTGTACAATCACTATGTCGTATGATCATACATGTATACATTGTATGTATTATATTGAATAAAAAAACAATCTATGATGTCCAGTGCTAACAGTAGACTTTTGGGAAATAATTCAAATTGATTTATACATGTAATACAATATCTAAATACAAGTGTAAAAAAACGTCATTTTTATGTTTGTGTTAATGATATCAATCGATGTTAACCATTTTAATGTATGCATGCTAATGTTATGTTTGTTCCTTGTCTGATTGGGTCGGCCAATTTACACAACCTTCAAACCCAACGTTAACTCAATATATATTTCATTTTCACGATGTTTTATTTCATTTAAATGACAATAACATAGTGTGTGTCCATGACAAACTTTGTGATGTTAACGAACAGATACTTGCTAAACATTTTGCTTAAAAGATCAATCGTTATGCAAATCCTTACAAGCATACTTTAAAGGGGCCTTTTCACGTTTGGGTAAATTAACATAATTGAAAAAAAATGTTTCAGATTCGCAAATGTTCGTTTTAGTTATGATATTTGTGAGGAAACAGTAATACTGAACATTTACCATGCTCTAAAATAGCCATTATATGCATCTTTTGAATATTTAAAAATACGAAAACTATAAAGCGTTGCAACGCGAAACGAATTAATAATTTGGAAGAGTTCTGTTGTTGTCGTTATATTTGGTGAAACTACGAGGATTGGTTATATGAAGTACAAAAAAAACCTGCCATTATATCCGGCAGGATGGCCGAGTAGTCTAAGTGGGAGACTTTTTACTCCAGGACTCCAGGGGTCAGTGGTTGGAGCCCTGCTGAGGGCACGGAATCTAGATGCGACGGATATGAAACGGGACCGTATCGGAAAATATCTTGTCGTAACTTAGTCACGTGACCGGTAGCTATCGATTAGCGTATATCAAAGCGCCGAGGTTATACATTTTGATGTACCCACTCACGTCTTTTTTAATTATACTTTCATTTCTCGGCCGATTTTGACAAATTATATATCATTAGAAAGCCTACGTTACGTAGTTTTAATATTATATAATTATGTATTATGTTTTTCTTCTGATTTGGGCAGCCCGGCGAGTTATAACTTTAACTTTTGCAAATATCACACCGTTTTAGAATCTAGATTTACGGTTGACATGCTCGTACTTTATACCGATTTGTAGCGTTTATATTTGGAGTTCAGTTTTTGGCCTAAGGCCAAAATAATGATGAAAATTTCTGAGACGGTCAGAATTGGCTGGCTGCCTAACCCACGAATCAATGAATTCCCAAAAGTCCGATTTACCACTTGGCGGTAATTAATGCGCAATCAAAGAAGTTCTTCGCAGATCTCAATAACCCGCCTTGTAAATACAGAACATCACTATATAACATGACAGTGTCATACAACGTTTAAAAAAGATATTATTGAAGCAAAATTGCTAAGCATTGGCTACGACATAGTTTTTATTATTGTTTGCATATTCATGCGAGAATAAGTTCCTCACTTGACGGTCTAGGCCGAAAAGATACGAGTGTCTATGGAGACAGTAAGAAGATTTTTTTCGAGATACATTTTTTAAGACATTACATTTGGTATTTATAAACATATTCTGAGATATTGTTACTTTAGTCTGCGTAACGAGACATTCAAGAAAAAATAAGATAAAAAAAACAACAACAAATATTCATGATCATTCTCGGAAATATACGAAGTCAACGGATATGATATTTCACTGCGCAGATCGAGCGCGCAAATTGAGCGCGAAAAGTTCTACGTGAGACAACGTACACAATCTGTACACCGTTCTTTATAAGGGCAAAGGCCCAGTCTCACTGTGATGCCGGCGGAGCCCATTTGCGTGATCCGGGATCTACCGGGATGAACCGGGGCTCTAACGGGATGAACCGGGGCTCCATCGGGTACAACCGGGACGAACCGGGGAAAACCGGGGCTCCACCAGAAAAGTATTAAAATGTTTAATACCTCCGGGATGTACAGGGAGTCACCGGGAAGGACCAGCAACGACCGACGCGGCACCGGGAACAACCGGGACTGCACCGGGAACAACCGGGACGGCACCGTAGCTTCACCGGGGCCATACAGACCCCGGCAGATCTACGGCAACGCCCCGGTGAATGCCGTTAAAGTCCCGATATAGCTACGGTATAAAAGAAAACAGGAGCTCTGCCGGAACGCCACCGGCATTCATCGGGGCTCCGCCGGGGCATTAACGGCGACCGGGGTAAAACCGGGGCGTTGCCGTAGCTCTGCCGGGGTCTGATGCCGGTAAAGACACGGTGAGCGCCGGCGGTGTTACGGTATACCGGGGCTCTGCCGGCTTTCACTGGAGCTCAACCGGGGCACTACCGGCGACAACCGGGGCCATGCTGGGACGTTGACGGCTTTCACCGGGGCACTACCGGCGACAACCGTGACTCTGCCGGGGCTCCACCGGGTTAAACCGTAGCCAGTCCGGGTTGACCGGGATTCTGTCGGGCGCTTCACCGGCTTCAACCGGGGCGGCACCGGGAAATAGTGTGACTGCGTTAAAAAAAATCTACGAATCATCCCGGTCCTCGCCGGCGTTAGCAAACCGGGATGGACCGGGGCTCTACCGGCAAAAATGAGACTTGGGCTTAAGTGGATTTTCTTTTGTATACACATTACAAAGGAAGCATGAATGTTTTCCTGATCTGTTAATTATGTAAAAGAAAGCTATTTTAGGCTATTGGAAGTAATTTATTTGACGCCAACAATAACAGTTTATCGCGGCCATGTTGTTGTTGTATATCTTCATCGCCTATGTAGACGAACCTCTACCAGATCTGTAGAGTTGAACAAAATGTTATCGTTCCCACAACCAGTATCGTGTTGTCCTCCACCGTCTATGTACACTGTAGTATATACACAACTATTGTCTTGTCTCAAAGTCTCTGAGCTTCTGCACTCAGCCGCTAGGGTCAATCCGTATAAATTCGGACAATGGGAGAAATTCGGACAAAACATCGTAAATGCATTTTACGTCACACTAAACCTAGCCCCAGGCCTTTAGCGCCTACAGCGCTTTGATTAAAACTACATCTTGCTAAGGAGGATAGAATTCTGTATACGATAGAAAAAAATATGGTTTTAAAAATGAAAGTAAGTAAAGAATGAAGGCGTACGAAAGTATCGCGCGGTCCTAACGCAGAGAACTGATGCTACGGTCTTGGCGATTATGCTTTTAAGCTCAGTTGAATTATCCTAAGGGATATAAAATAATTATAACTCTCTGAATATACTCCTTTAATTAACATTTCGGCATAATGCCTTTATCTTTGTTATTTAAATGGTGCAGTCAAAAGACGTAAAAATGTAGTTAACATATAATTTGCATTGTTTTGATAAAGGCATTATGCCGAAAAGTCAATTAAAGGAGTATAATCAGAGGATCATGCTTTTGTTTAGATACTGGCCATTTAATTTCCTTTGTCATGATTATTATATTTTTATGGAATATATTGAAATATTTTATTTTCGTATCCGTGCTTGGAAATCATATGACCCCGAAAACGAGACATTGTCTTGCACGTTTTTTTAGCACTCTGTACACTGGCAGACACCCACTGATTCGATTGCTTTTGTCACTTTTACTTTCTTACACGGTTCAACATTCTCACAATCATCACTGCTACATGTGTAATCACCTAACAATTCGTCTAAATCTAAGTTGTCATCATCCCAGTGAAAAAATCCGATTTTGAATAGTTGGACACGATGCATTGATGTTATAATACGAAATGACCTGCGTTATACCGACCGTGATTTTCAAGAATCTCTAAAAAAAAAGTTTAATTAATTGATAATTAAAGGTACATCACCTTTCATATCATTATACATAATAACCTCTTTGATAATAAACAACAATTGTGAATGTTTTTCACACCCATTTTATTTGAAGTGTGCAAAGCCGAAAAATATCAAGAGGATCCGCTATATACGAGGTCTCATATAAAATTAACATCCTTTCTGTGTTATTAACAAGACCTGAAATCGTTAATGTATTAAGCTTCATTAATAGTAAGATTTATTGATATGTTTCGTGAACAATATATTCGATAAAAAATATATTAATCATAGCAACGGAAATTTAATGGTCGGTATCTAAACAAGAGCATAAACGCCATGACCGTAGCATCAGTTCGGAGCGTTATGACCGCGCGCTACTTTCGTACACATTCATTCCTTAGTTAGTTTCATTTTTAAACCCTTTTTTCTATCGTATACAGAATTCTATTCTCATCAACAAGATGTAGTTTTAAAAACTGAACTCCAAACATAAACGCTACAGATCTGTATAAAGTACGACCCTGTTTACCGTAAATATAGATTCTAAAACGGTATGATATTTGCAAAAGTTATTACTCGCCTAGCTGCTCAAATTTATATATTTATATATCTGAAAACTACGAAACGTAGGCTTTCTGATGATATATAATTTGAGAGATAAAAGTAAAATTAGAAAAAAAGATGTTAGTGGGTACATCAAAATGTATAACCTCGGCGCTTCGATGTACGCTAATCGATAGCTACTGGTCACGTGACAAGGTAACGACAAGGTAAAACGTGGTAAAACATAAAATGTTTATTTCTCGTGTTCAACTCGCTATGAATCCATTATTAACAACAGAAATACACTAAAAGTTAATTTTTTTTTGAAAGAGGAATTAATAAGCATCAAAATAACGTATAAACCAATAAAATCGGGTGATTAGTTATTGCATAATATTGAATTTACAACAGTAAGGGTCAAATAGTCGATTCAACTCCTGTCAATATACGCTCCGTGCTGAGGGTTACCTTTTTTCTTTTTTTCTTTTATCTTGATATTTTACTGAAGCTTTTTATATCCAATGTTCTATCTATCTATCTTTCAATACTGCCGGAACCCCCTTGCGGGTACTATTGGCAGGTGCGCATGTCAGTGCAAGAATAAAAGGTTTAACAGCATTAAAAGGGAGACGTCAAAGCATGAAAGTGAGGTGAAGATAAAAGTGTGATAGTGTTAAACAAGAAGAAACATGTTTATAGGTTAAAAGTTGTTTAAAAACACTGTTTTGTGCATTCAGGGACGACTGGGGAGTAGAGTGGGGCTAAGGCAACGCTTGAACCCCTCTAGGTCTGCCTGCTGTACAACTGAGGCCTGTAGGCCGTTCCAAAGAACTATGGTGTAAGGAAAGAAGGAATATTTAAAGTAGTTGGCTGATGTATGTATGGACTTGTCTGAATGAGAGTGGGTGCATATGACGAGTCATCCTCATAGGCCTCTCAAGATATGATGGCGGCGAAATGGCTACCAAGTCATACACAATTTTGTAAAATAGGGTCAGTCGGGAGAGGTCACGTCGGTCCTTCAAAGACTGCCAGCCAAGTTCAGTCTGCATACCGGTAACACTGCTGTACAATGAGAAGTCGTTTTTCACCCAGCGGACTGCTCTACGTTGTATTTTTTTCTATTTTGTCACTATTTTGTTTGGTATGTGGACTCCAGACAGAGGACGCATATTCTAACTGGGGTCTAACTAAGGTCTTATAGGCTACTTCTCTGATGTTTTCATTTTTAGTCTGTATATTCCTGCGGATGAAACCAAGAGATTTATTAGCATTCTTTGTAATGTTGGTAATATGTTTGTTCCAAGAAAGATCATCTGAAATGGAAACACCTAAATATTTAGCACTGTCTACGACTTCAAGGATTTGTCCATGTAGCCTGTAATTGAAGATGAATTTATGTTTTTTCTTAGAAATAACAAGGACTATACATTTACTAGGGTTAAACTCCATGTCCCACAGGTTTTCCCAATGTACTAATTTGTCTAAATCATTTTGAAGAGGGGCACAGTCTTGCAAGTTTTTAATAGCCAAGTATACAGCAGTGTCATCTGCAAACAAACGAACTTGAGAAGAGATAGAGTTAGGAAGGTCATTTATGTATAAAAGAAAGAGTTAGGGACCAAGTACTGAGCCTTGTGGCACGCTCGATGTTACAGGGACTTCTGATGAGCATTCTCCTTCCGGAACAACTGTTTGCGATCTGCCTGTGAGAAAAGACGTAATCCAGGAAATTGTAGATTTGTTCACTCCATGTTGCTGTAATTTAAAAAGTAAATTAAGGTGGCTGACTTTGTCGAATGCTTTGCTGAAGTCTAGAAGTATAAGATCAGTTTGATGACCATTTGTGAGGTTGCGAGCCAGTTCATCGACAAGTTGAATAAGTTGGGTTTCGCAGGATCGCAGGATCGACGTTCCCTGAAACCATGTTGAAGATCATACAAAATGTTATGTTTATTAAAATGTGCTGTGAGGTTGGAAGCTACAATATGCTCTAAAACTTTGCAAAGAATACATGTTAGTGATATTGGTCTATAGTTGGCTGGACCTCTTTATTTCCTTTTTTGAACAGAGGTACAACATTTGCAGAGGTCCAAATCTTTGGTAAGATGCCTGTGTCAAGAGATTTCTGAAAAAGAAGAGATAATAAAGGTGCAATTTGCTGACGAAGATCTTGAAGGACAAGTGGCCTGATGTTGTCTGGACCTGCAGCTTTGTGGGGTTTCAAATTGGAAAGGAGCTTCAAAACACCGTTGACCGAGATAGTGATTTCTGGCATGATTGTGTATTTGCGACTTGAAGAAGAATGAACATTAGAGTTCTCCAGGGCTGAAAAGCAAGATTGAGATAGAGTTATAGGGGACATGGGGCTAAAAACTGACTGAAATTGCTGGTTCAGAATATTGGCTTTGTCTGTATTTGAATATTTTGTTGTAACTGAAATTTTATCATATAATGTTGAAATACCTCATGCATCTTGTTTGGCGCTCTTGATAAGACTGAAAAGTTTTTTGGAGTTAAATTTTGAGCTGGATTCATCTGGTTCTCCATTTTGGTCTCTTATACCTAAAATATATTCAATGTAATTATTATATGATAATTTGATGGTCTTCTTGATCTGGTGTTTAAGATTTAAAAATGTTGATTTAATTTTGCTGTTTCTCATTTTCTTCATTTTATTGTGGAGTTTGTCCCTCTTCTATATTAGACGTTTGATGGGCTGTATTATCCACGGAAGGGAGACTTTTGGACCTATTCTTTTTGTTAGCATTTATCAATATAAATAATTTAATGGCAAACTTCAAAACATGTCCAAATCTGTGAAAAGGCCCCTTTAACTCAACAACTCATGACACCTACCTTTTTGTTTCAATCGGGAACCAACATAAAAAAGGTGTATGGTTGTAGTTAGCCACAATCGTCAAATTGAAAAAAGCTTTTGAGTGACACCGAAATCATGAAAATGCGTGCATGTTATGATTGATCAATAACAAAAGCTAAAGATGTAAGTAGTAATTGCGCACTTGTTGATATATTTCGTGTTTTCAACAATTGAAAAAAATACTATTTTGAATTTCTAGAAATATGTTTCTTCTCATGAACTGCTTCGGACACAAAGGCGTATAACTGTCGGGTGTACGGATTCGGATTACGAAACTGAAACCAGTGTGCGTATTGAAAAAAAATTGTTTAAATCTTCTTCTTCTTCACATAATGTAATTAAAAGTTCCCATGCTATTAATAATTATATTTAATCTGTTTTTTTTTTTTTTGTAACTGAAGTACAATGCTGTACGGGTAATCCAACTATCCAGTGCTTTCCACAGGATTTTTGTCAGGCGCCCCGGGGCTGATAGGGGTGGTTTGGGAGGGGTGTCCCCTCCCGACATAGATTTTTTATAAATTTAACGTGACAATTCACGTTCTGTGGTGCGTTATAACTCAAAGAAAAACAGCGTCAAAAGACGTCATTTGGTGCGCTATGACTCTTCAAGAAAATCCCAGTCATTAAAAAAAAATATAATTTTTTTTATATTGTTTAATTGTTTTAAATCTTTCCCTCACAGATAGTAAAATCAGATAGTAAATCCCGACTCGAACGATTCCCCTAATATATCTTTTTCAACCCGACTATTACAGTATACTTACTACTGTTCAAGTTTCTAATTATTACCCGATAATCCCGTTTATTCCGTTTTTATAAATCACTTTCTGGTAAATATTTACGATTAAAGCTCTCAATTTTTTCTTTAACACAAACCATGCCATTTTTCTATAGTATCAAATACATTTTAAGTGACTATTTATAGATTTGATGAAATATTGCCTCTGAACATGTGTCAATCCCCTGATGTGTTGTGTGCTTTTTAAAACGCTTAATACACGCATAATACATATGACGCGATGGTGTACATGCTGCATAATTTTCGCGCTCTTTTTCAGTGTTCGACACTAACTATTTTGAGTAAGGAGTTCTTTGGACTCCCTTTTTCTGAAATTTTGGAGTCCGACCATATTTCAGGAAGTCCAAAAGTTATGATACTTTTTATACCGAATTTTTCGGTTTATGGCACATCTTTACCATAAATTGTTAAATCCTCTTTCTCGTTTGGTTTCAGATCGAAGTTCAACTGTGACTGCTGTTCAATCTTTTTTTTCATTTGTTATCTCAGATTGCAAAATTATTTTACACATGCCAGTAATATTTTAGCTAATTATTGTAATTAAAAAAATAAAATAATTTTCTATGATGCATTTATATATGCTTGCTTGTTGAGCCTCGAGATTTGTTGTAACAGCCCATTGCTTTATACATGTTCCCTATAATAGTTAACATAATATAACAAAGCCAACTAACCGCCACAAAGCCAATCAAATGATTGATTGTAGTACATGGGGTTATTTAAGCACAACTGATTCACAGTCCTTCCCATTCTCAGTGCCTTGGGACCGTTAAAGGTGAATTGTGTAAACAATAACGGGTATTGTGAGGATGTTTATAGTGATTAGAGACTGTTCAGCGAAAGCTAGTTTTACACTCGGAACTATTTTAGTAAAAAATGACCAAGGTTGGGTTGATACAGAGTTTGGAGTTTCTCTTATTGCTATTTGCAAGCACTGCAAAAAGAAACCAAAATACATAATTTCGGATTGTTTTGTTTTGTCAATGTGTTTAAGCAGAACGATGAGTGGCTTTTTTTTTCGGATGTTAAAAGATGCAGACATTCTGATCTCTCGATACGGGATTTTTCCATATTCAAAGATGATTCCGTTGTTGTTAGTTTTGAACCCAGACACATGATTTGAGAAAACTTATAAGAAGAAAAGAGGAAAATTATGTTAAGTTACCCATCAAATACATGTTTCAAACCCCGACCCTTGCGGTTTTAAAGAAAATTATTTTTGAAGTTAATCGATATTTTCTATACAAGTCTTTATAAACACTTTAAGACCCTGGATGTGGCAAGTTTTGACCCCAGGGGGCATGATTTGAACAACTGTAGCAGTCGACTATAATATGACTTTACATGCAAAATGCCAAGCCTCTGGGCCCTGCTGCTTCAGAAAATATTTGCAAAGTGTTCACTAATGCATATTATATTAAGTAACCCATAGGGCTGGGTCAATTTTAACCCAAGAGGGATGATTTTGAAAAAGTTGTTACAGGACCAGTTTACGATGTTTAACAAAAAAAATCCCTGCCCTAACGTTTTGAGAGAAAACATTTTTTTTATATTTAAGTCTTAAAATATGTCTTCATCATTTGGCGTGGCCGGTTTTCACCCTGAGACACGATATTTATTTTAAAACTTGGTAAAGGACCAGCTGCGATAAAATGATACATGCTAAAAAACAAACTTCTTTGCCTTGCGGTTTCAGAGAATACATTTTTTAAGTGTTTGCTCCATACATATAAAGCAAGTAACCCTCAGAGAGAGGCAAATTTTCACCCCAGAGTATTATTAAAAAACATTTAAACACTTCGGACGAACCAAACGATTAACAAGAGTGACTTCTAAATAATCCCTCCCTAAACTACTTTCACCTTAAGTCATATTTTGGAATGGATATAATCATTTTCGTATTTAGTTGAACTATCATGAGTTCAATTGTTCTGATGATTTCACAGAACATTTGACTTCAAGATTGTTCAAAGTTTCACCCGCATAAGGAAATCGTCTAAGCCCACTGGTACTCATTTTTTTTTAGTAGACCTGAACCCTTTTCAAACTCGGCAGATATACCATTTAAAAAGTATTCGTAGCAAGTTTCATGAGGATTTGGTAAACATGTTACTTCAGGAATGTTAAGAAATTTTTCATTTAATTTGACATGGTAACCAAATTTTTGAATGCAGTTTTGTAAGTTATCCAATTGTCATTTAGACCAAACTTCTGACAAAAATTCTTTTAAATTGGAAACAAATATAATCTCTAGCGTTAACAATGTATATTTTGATAATGGACCATGTAGGAACGATGATTAAAAATGTGCAAAATGTAATCACAAAAACTCACTGTAAGTAAGTTGTGCTCAATAGATCTAATAAGGACTCTTGCTAGGTACATCTGTGTAAGATGTGACAGAGCACTGTGAACAGGGTTTATATTTAAAAAATTTGTTAACAGACTGGGGTCCTTTGCGTTCCAAGTTGTTTCACTAAAACTGGTAAATGGAATTAAATTTTTTTGCTTACATAAACTATTCAATTGACAATAAAAATTGTTTCATCATTATAATACAATAATAAGTATAAACAATGCATCTTCTGAAAACAAACGTGCAGACCAGACAGGGGTTTTCATGGGATGAAAGAAAAATACTATTCAAGTGCATAGTCACGATGATGGTATTGTTCTGGTTTTGTATATGCTTCCAACATCACTTAGTTTTGATTGAACACTTCTCACTATCAATAGACCAGCTGTCTATAATCTTCCTTGTTAAGAGAAACCCTTACAGTTCTCAAGGCAGTGGTTGAAGTGTGCAGTTATGACTTGGTATTAACCCTTTCAGCGCTGGAACCGAATTTTAAAGGCCTTTGCAAACAGTTTGGATCCAGATGAGACGCCACAGACCGTGGCGTCTCATCTGGATCTAAACTGTTTGCTATTCTGATAGTATTCTTTGAAAAAAAATCGAAGAAAATGCTAGTTTTATAAATTCAGCAAACGACATTTTAGCAGACGACAAATTTCCCAGCATGCAAAGGGTTAAAAACTTCCTTCTGCAGTATGTAGAGGGTGAATATTAAATTATTACAATTTTAAAGTGACAGTAAAAAAATGCAACTAAGGGTTTTTAACTTTTTATAGACAGTGTTCGACAATGACTATTTCTGAGTTAGATATTTTTTAACAGACATTCTGATTTTGCGAAACGAAGGGATTTTTTTATAATTCAAAGATGATTTTGAAGGAGTCCGACGGACATCTTTGGCACAAAAACAAGGAGTCCGAGTCGCCTTTCCCTGGTTTTCGGACCACCGGACTCCCGTTAGTGTCGAACACTGTTTTTAATTGAGAAAAAGATTTTACACAAAATAAATTTGCTCTGCTAATTTGAAGCAAGAATATTTTAACGTTGCGGTAACATTAACATTCGAAAGTGTGTTTCGGATTAACAACGCGTTAACATCGACTTACGGGAGTGGGTTTCGGATTACAAATTTAATTATTCCGATTTGAGATTTCAACAAATATTAACAGTTATGTTATGAATTCAATGATAATTTGTTTAAACATTTTATGAGTCGAATAAATGTATTGACGGAATTATGCATGAAATTCACGTCCACGATTACAGCTGCTTGCCAATTGCCATCATCAGTCTTTTAAGTATCAATTATCGGACGAAACATTTACAAGTGTGCGTTATTAGTTCAACGAAAATTTGTTAAAGCGCATTACGTGTCAGAAAAACGAGGTGAATCAGTTCTATAAATGGACATGATGAAATATACATGTACTGGAATAAAATTGTTATCACATAATTGTAATTATTGTAATTGTAACCGGGAGTTATTTGCACAACTTACTCGCTATAATTAATTAATTGTTTACCACTTGCAATTAATTTCTCATATTAATAATGAGTCATACTTGTTTACAGTAAACAGGTGTGATGATGATGCCCGAAACTGTCTTTAATGTACTGTACTGTACTAGTTACCGGTTTTATATTACGTAAATGGTTTAACTTGCTAATCAAGCTGCGATAAACTCTTACTTGGTGCCCGACATCAATCAAAAGTAATGGTCGATAGTTAACCCTGTCCTCATAAGCATTCGCGTTACCGATTGGACGATGAACATCACAGTTTGACGACTGGAAAGTTACCTGATACATCCTTGTCAGCATTTAAATTACTGTGTACTGTAATGTGGCTAGAATAATAGATACGCCCGACTTATCAGTGGATTATCCATTACCCCATGTGGTGTTTATGGCGATTACTTGTGAAAGTAGGTACCGAGTGCTCTTTTAAAACAAAGAATATTGATACACTGATAGAAAAACCTTGATTTTGTTTGACAATCTCCTCTTTCTTTTACTGAAAAATACACTGATCGGAAAATTTTAAGCGCCCAGGTGACTCTGATTTCGAAATTCAAGCGCCCTGGCGAGGGTTCGTTGAATGGCCTGTGGAAAGCCTTGCTATCTATCTATGGATCTATCTATCTATCTTTCTATACGGTCTAACTCCCCTTGCAGGTATTATTGACAGTTAAGGGTAAGTTGGTTTAAGAACATGTTCTTTTATAAATTGACAACATAATATATAAATTTATTTTGAAACTAAGAAGTACATGTGCTTATTAACACAAAAATATCTGATTAATTCAGTGAAGATCTGTCCCATTTGATTTCAAAACAAACATGACTCACCTTATTTTCAAACTATTCAAGTATCGGGTAATCTTTCACACTTGGTGTAATGACCTCATTTAGGGAAAATTGTAGACATATGGTGTCCAATAAGGTACAAAAAAACATTCCAAAAAATGTTTAAAAAATCAGTTTGTAAAACCATTTAAATTTAATGTGGATTTCTAGTGCAGGTTTTTTTTCTCACTACAAATCATTTAATAATATAGTCACTAGTAATAGTGCATAATTAATGACAAAAAGTAGCGGTATGCATGAAATAAATGTTCATGCATAACAGGTTTAATTTTACCCCGATCATGCTTCCATAGTTTACAGAAAATATATCAACTAGGCCATTGTGCATGCAAAGATCATACCAAATGTGCTTTGACAGAATAGCGGGAAAATGATGACAATGTCATCTGATGCAATATATTTAATTTTTCAATGGCCAAAAATACCATAACTGATCGGATATTGTGCAATGGAATGCTAAATTACATGTTGAATTTATGAATTCTTATTTAAAGTAATGACAACGCTAAAGACTGCATGGAATTTGTGATTCATTTAGAATTTATCATTAGTAGGTCAGTGTTTACGATACATGCACAATTTATAGCGATGACGCAACCAGTGTTATAATGTAATGATCAAATTTTATTTTACATGGAATACATACGTTTTAATTCCCTTAATTCTTAAAAATGTGAAATTCCATCTTTAATCACTAAAGAAAACCATTCTTCGTCTGCGAAATTTGTCTGCGCAAGATTACCGGATTTAACTGTATTTCCAAAGTTTAACCCTGATAACTTATCATTGGCCTCAATGATGTATCACACCGATGAACATAATGCATTTTCAAGTACAGACAATGGCAGAGGAGTAATCATTTATGCAAAAGAAGAGTATAACATTTCTTCAAATCAGTATTTTAATTCATTGTATCACGATGCTACATGCATGCTAAATACTGTAATTGTTGGAGGCATATACACACCCCAGGAAACCCGATACCTTGCGCCTTGCGGGTCGTGTAATACCATAGGGGACAGTGCTGTGCATTTTGGCATGAACTTACATAGGGTAAGTAAAATGGAAAAATAAAATTTTCTAAGTCCAATTTGAAACAACTGTGTATTAACATTGATAACAAAGGTATTGGCCTACATGCAGAAAAAATCCTGACAAATTTTCTTTAAAAAATGAGCGAAATGTGGCTCCCTGAAGTAGAAGATCAGGCAAAACAGGCCATGTTCAGGCATTTAGGGGAGAAAAAACTGCTTTAATTTGCAAGCCACTACAATTATTAAAGGATTTATACATACTTTCACGTGTCTTCCATAACCTTTCAGCAGGGTTTCTCCAGAAAACTATTGTGGAGAAATTTGCGTTTTTAATGACCATGTTAGGGAAATTATTGATACCATCTGGGGAAGACCAGGAAACCATATGTGGGCAGTGACTTTATTATTCTTTTCGTGACAAACATAATTTTCAGCCATTTTAATTCAATTTCATTGCTTTGTAGAGGCCTATAGTAAGTGTATGTGGGCACATATGCATACAAATGTACTTTTAATGCTTTTTAATACATACAATAATATTATTTGGCTTTCATCCAACATCATTTTAGAAACGTGAATCCTTTGTCTTATATATAATGGGGTTATTCAATGTACAGTTTAAGATATGTAAAAAAGCTATCACAATTCTAGTGTTGCCCCCCCCCCCCCCCCCCCAAACACACACACACACATTATTATACCGCCACAAAGTCTGTTTGGGGGGCTATATAGCTATATAGGAATCAGTTTTTCTCAACCGTCCCTGTCCCAGTATGTTACGTCCGTCCCGATTTTTTGTCCGTTTGTCCGCCTGATTTATTTTCGTGAAATAAATTTTGAACAAATGAACATACAACATTCAAACTTCATATGTTGATGCAACCTTATTAGCTTTATATATACACCCAACCGTCTTTAAGGTCACTAGGTAATAGGTCAAGGTCACTTAAATCTCTTATAGAAAACTTTATCATAGACTGTATAATGGAAGTGCTACCACCTACAGCCTTCAAAATTCATATATTGATGCACATCAATTAGTTTTACAGTTCAAATCCAGTGTCAGATCACAAGGTCAAATGTCAATGTCACTTCAACTCTAATAGAAAACTTTAATGTTGTCTTCAGAACAAAAATGCTTCCATCTGCAATCTTCAGACTTCCTATGTAGATACACCTGACCTAAATGAGTTTTACATTATCACACTACATTATTTGGCCATTAGGTCAAAGGTCACTGTGTTCTCTGATAAAGAAACATTGGCCCTTCCTGGGTTCTAAAAACCTCATATGTAGATGCATCAATGAATTTTGCGCAACACATACCGTTATGATCACAGGTGGAATGGAATGTAAATTATTAAAAATGCATACTGTAATAAAGTGAGTATAGGTAAAATGTCTTCAACATCCAAACATATTATATCATCAGAGCTATTGTTACTCTAAAATCTATCATTGTGTTAATTGTTATTGCACAAACTCAAAGACTGCTTGTGATTGTAAATTTGTTACAGCAACTAGCTGTAATATGAGCATTTATTAGTCCCAGTTTGGCTGGCAATTTGCATTATTACATCTGCAAGTGGGATAGACAGGAAAAGTTGCTTTTGCACAGTGTTCCATTTCATCCTCTTAATATATCACATGCATTTAGCAAACATGCTTAGTGTTTTCTGGCGGTGTGGTATTAATAACTTATCAAACTTCTTCTCAAAAAGGTCAGATATCTATCTATCTATACTGTCTAACTCCCCTTGCGGTTATTATTGACAATATGGTGGACGAACCAGTTATCGAACACATAGGGAATTACGTTAATATTTAAACACTTACAATAACAAAAAACATTATGTTTTAACAAATGAGTAAAAGTTTAATCATTTAATAACGTATCTGTAAAGTTTTCCAGCAAATATCCCTCAAGAATTCATAACAATGATTAAACTTGTCTGTGAACAAGGTAAGTGTTATTCTTTTAATCAACTGTACTTTGTGTGGTAAAATGTATAAAATCGGTATCAACGTCATGTGTTGAAGTCTTGTTTGCGGCTATAAACTAGCAATGGCCAAATTCGTTAAAAGGGGAGTAACAACTCAGCTCATTGAAATTAAAAGGTCAAAATCAACTATTATTTTGTTTGATAGACAATTCTTTCCAAGGCCAGTCTGTGCCGATTTTAATGTTACTTAAATACGCCTAACAGTAAAATCACAGAAAACGTAAGGCAATCTAAACAAAATTAAGCGCAAGTTTAGCGACTTCATTTCAAATGAGTTTTTCTCATTATGACACTTGCCGAATTAGCACCAAAAGTCTCAGAACTCGCCACAAAAATATTTTACATAAAAACCCCATATACACTTATTAAGACATCATTTTTATGTACCTAACCAATTAATGTGTGCAACAAAGTAGTCAAGTCTTTCTTTATATTTTCCAAAATAGTGTTGGTAGAAAGAAATAAAACTGATTAATGTTGAAAAGGCACTATTGATCATATATAAGGCATTAAAAGTACAATTGAATGCATATGTGCCCACATACACTTACTGTAGGCCTCTACAAAGCAAAGAAATTGCAACAAAATGGCTGAAAAAGAATTATAGAGTCACTGCCCACATATGGTTTCCTGGTCTTCCCCAGATTGTATCAATGTTTTCCCAACATGGTCATTAAAAACGCAAATTTCTCTACAATAAATATTTTCTGGAGAAACCCTGCAGAGAGTTTATGGCAGACATGTGAAAGTTTGTATAAATCCTTTAATTATTGTGGTGGCTTGCAAATTAAAGCAGTTTTTTCTCCCCTGAATGCCTGAACATGGTCCGTTTTGCCCGATCTTCTACTTCAGGGAGCCACATTTCGCTCATTTTTTAAGAAAATTTGTCAGGATTTTTTCTACATGTAGGCCAATACCTTTGTTATCAATGTTAATAACAGTTGTTTCAAATTGGACTTTGAAAAAATTAATTTTTCCAATTTACTTTCCCTATGTAAGGTCATGCCAAAATGCACAGCACTGTCCCCTATGGTATTACACGACCCGCAAGGTATCTGGTTTCTTGTGGTGATACAGGAGTTCTTCTGACATTCAGGCTTGTGATATTAACTCTAATTTACTTCCTATAGGGCTGCTGAAACCAGTGACATATTAATTGCCAGTGATTTCAATTACAATTGCATAATCTGGGAGGAGCTTAATACAACTCATAAAGAGACACATCCTGAGTACAAGTTTATTGAGTTTTTGAAAGACAATTACCTAGTCCAGCATGTGAGACATTTCATGAGATGTGGAAATGAAAACACTAAAATCAACCCTGATTTCGTCATTACCAAGTTGGAGCAAAGTGTTTATAATATCGATATTTGGCAACCCTAGGTTGTAGTGATCGCGTTATTATGCCCCCCTTCGAAGAAGAGGGGGTATATTGTTTGCACATGTTGGTCCGTCCGTATGTCCGTCCACCTGATGGTTTCCGGATGATAACTCAAGAATGCTTAGGCCTAGGATCATGAAACTTCATAGGTACATTGATCATGACTCGCAGATGACCTCTAATGATTTACAGGTCACTAGGTCAAAGGTCAAGGTCACAGTGACCCGAAATAGTAAAATGGTTTCCAGATGATAACTCAAAAACACTTATGCCTAGGATCATGAAACTCCATTGGTACATTGATCGTGACTAGCAGATGATCCCAATTGATTTTCAGGTCACTAGGTCAAAGGTCAAGGTCACGGTGACCCGAAATAGCAAAATGGTTTCCGGATGATAACTCAAGAACGCTTATGCCTAGGATCATGAAACTTCTTAGGTACATTGATCATGACTCGCAGATGACCCCTATTGATTTTCAGGTCACTAGGTCAAAGGTCAAGGTCACAGTGACCTGAAATTGTAAAATAGTTTCTGGACGATAACTCAAGAACACTTCTACCTATGATCATGAAACTTCATTGGTACATTGATCATGACTCGCAGATAAGCCCTATTGATTTTCAGGTCTCTAGGTCAAAGGTCAAGGTCATGGTGACTCAACTTAGAAAAATGGTTTTAGAATGATAACTCAAGAACGCTTACGCCTAGGATCATGAAACTTCATAGGTACATTGATCATGACTCGCAGATGACCCCTATTGACTTTCAGGTCACTAGGTCAAATATCACAGTGACTTGACACAGTAAAATCGTTTCTGGATGAACACTCAAGAAAGCTTACGCCTAGGATCATGAAACTTCATAGGTACATTGATCATGACTCGCAGATGACCCCTATTGATTTTCAGGTCACTAGGTCAAAGGTCAAGGTCACAGTGCCAAAAAATGTATTCACACAATGGCTGCCACTACAACTGACAGCCCCTATGGGGGGCATGCATGTTTTACAAACTGCCCTTGTATTAATATTTATGCCCCCCTTCGAAGAAGAGGGGGTATATTGCTTTGCTCATGTCGGTCGGTCGGTCGGTAGGTCGGTCGGTCGGTCCGTCCACCAGGTGGTTGTTGTATGATAAGTCAAGAATGCATACGCCTAGGATCATGAAACTTCATAGGTAGATTGATCATGACTCGCAGATGACCCCTATTGATTTTGAGGTCACTAGGTCAAAGGTCAAGGTCACGGTGACCCGAAATAGTAAAATGGTTTTCGGATGATAACTCAAGAACGCATACGCCTAGGATCATGAAACTTCATGGGTAGATTGATCATGAATTGCAGATGACCCCTATTGATTTTGAGGTCACTAGGTCAAAGGTCAAGGTCACGGTGACCCGCAATAGTAAAATGATTTTTGGATGATAACTCAAGAATGCATACGCCTAGAATCATGAAACTTCATGGGTAGATTGATCATGACTCGCAGATGACCCCTATTGATTTTGAGGTCACTAGGTCAAAGGTCAAGGTCACGGTGACCCGAAATAGTAAAATGGTTTCCGGATGATAACTCAAGAATGCATACGCCTAGGATCATGAAACATCATGGGTAGATTGATCAAGACTCGCAGATGACCCCTATTGATTTTGAGGTCACTAGGTCAAAGGTCAAGGTCACGGTGACCCGAAATAGTAAAATGGTTTTCGGATGATAACTCAAGAACGCATATGCCTAGGATCATGAAACTTCATAGGTAGATTGATCATGACTTGCAGATGACCCCTATTGATTTTGAGGTCACAAGGTCAAAGGTCAAGGTCACGGTGACCCGAAATAGTAAAATGATTTTTGGATGATAACTCAAGAACGCTTTTGCCTAGGATCATGACACTTCATAGGTACATTGATCGTGACTCGCAGATGACCCCTATAGATTTTCAGGTCACTTGTTTATTCTGTTTTCACACTGTCCAGTAAAGAGACTTACAAATTGAATTTTTGACACATGTTAATTCATAATGATGTATAAGCCTTTGTTTCTGTGCCAGTAAATACTATGTTTATGGAAATGACGTGAGAATTCAACATTTAAAAAACCAATGTAATATGATATGTAATATTATATGGCAACAGGACAGTTGTGATTTGCTGGGTCAATTCTATTTAGCTTGTCCATCCAAGCGGTTGATAGCTTTGACAAACTGGTGGTCTGAAACATTGAGAAAATGTCACGATTCACTGACAATAAATCAAACATGTAATTCTTGCTACGCAACTTGCATTTAATTTTGTCAATTCAAATTATACATAAAAATATAATTAATTTTTAATCTGCTTGTTAATTGAAAAACAGCAACACAGTTTGTATGTATAAAACAATGTTAATACATAAATAGGATCAAGCATATTAAAATATCAACTTAGATTTAGTTTCCTTTACTGTACAGGATTTGTAAAGTTAGGTTAATATTTGTGTATTGAACAAAAATAACAACAGTGTAAAGAAAAGTTAATTTGGGGATGTTCTATCCAAACCCTGAGAGTTCAGATTTCCTCAAATGCCAAGTAAAGATTGTAAATTTCAACCCACTCATCTGGTTAGTTTTCAGAGGCACATATAATTAACTTTTAGGCTTAGTGTCTCATTTGTACATGCATTACTGTATTAACTCCAAATCAACTAGTACAAGTGGTAGGCCAGTATTACATGGACTGGTGTTCACTGTTTACACAGTTTCACAACCCCATCTGATACTGGTCAGTATCTTGGCAAGTGGCCAAAGTTGGGAGTGGAATTAATGGTCTATTACATAACTGACTTCTGTGTGTGGTAAACACATGATACTGGTCATGTGGTCAAGTTGCACTTATATACATTTGCCCAATACACAACACTAGCCTTGGCTATTTTTAATCAGATTGCATTGCTATCTATGGTGGTCATTGACTAGGGGAGTTAACTGCTATAAATAACATGTTTCATTACCATTAATAAATAAAACATAACAAAGTGTATGCACGTTTCACATATTGTCAAATAAGTCAAAATGTGTGAAAGGAATCCAAAAAATCAAAGACTCAATCATATAATGGATATAATTGATTAGTATAGGTCCTGATTGGTTTTTGCACTATTAATTGGATACATTTCACAGGTCATTGACATACAGTGACAAAAAAACATATTCACACAATGGCTGTCACTACAACGGAGAGCCCATATGGGGGGCATGCATGTTTTACAAACAGCCCTTGTTGATTTTATTTGTGACTGCATAACACTGTGTAGTTCTTATGAATGATATTTATAAAGGAGGTGTGACAAAATTGGATAAACCTCCGATTCGGAAACCATATATTGGACTAACACTTGTACATTTTAGGGATGTCGTGTTGAAGAAATGTGGGCTATATTCACTTTTAAATATGAAGACAGTGTTAAGATATATGTCTCTAAAAGGGTCTGCAAGACAAAACCCTTATGGATTACTAATGAAACATTATTAATTTACATATTAACAGAAAACATCATGCTTTGAACAAATACTTAGCAACAAGGAGAATGGATGATTTTGAAATGTATAAACTGTACAGAAATATATCAAATGAATGTGTCAAAAAACAAAGAGAAACTATGAATGAAAAATGTCACAGAAAGTTAAAAATGAACCTACACAGTTTTGGAGGTATGTAAAAAGTAAACATATGTAAAGAGTAAAACAGAATCCTGAGTTGGGGTTTTCAATTTAAAAGCAGAAAGTGTTGAATTTAGCCAATCAGACATTGAGAAAGCAGAAGTGTTAAATGATTTTTTTCTCAACTGTGTTTACAAAAGAAAATCATGAAAACCAATGTAACAGACAAGTAACTACTAAGCAACCGTACAGATGTCCATAAAACCTGAAGCAGCAGTACTAAGATTGCTAAGTGAACTTCATGAAAGCAAATAATTGGGGCTGGACAATATTAATCCATTTCTGCTTAATAGAATGGTCAATGTGTTTGTACATGTAAAACCATCAACATTAATTTTTATCAAATCTGTATCATCTGGTATAGTTTGAACTATATGAAAAGAAGCTCGAATCACCACTTTATTCAAAAAAAGAAGTAAACCCGACATAAGCAAATTACTGGTATGTAAGTCTTATGTCCATTGTGTGCAAGATGCTGGAGGAGATTATTTGTAAAGAGATTCAGGGATTTCAATAGACGCAGAATCCTGCGTTTTGACGCGAGCAAATAAAAAATGACTCGTTTTTGACGCAACCTTTTTTTCTGCCTTGCATCATTTTGACACATCGAAAATTTGACCCGTGCGTCAGTCAGTTAACATCTCGAGTTACATGGTAATAAATCCCGCTGTGCTCCTATTAAATTGAAATTAATGTTTCAGTATTTAAAACTCGGTCAATAATCGAGGGAATACCTCGGGCGTTGTTGATCTTATCTCATCTCTTCCAATACACAAGTCACCGATTATACTTCATGTAAATCAAAATGGTTTGCTTTTAGACCAACAATATGGTTTTCAAAGTGGTAGATCAACAGCACTTCAGCTTCTGAACATTATGGAAAAATGGACAGAATATATTGAACATCATCAAAGTTGGGATACAGTATATTCAGACCTGGCCAAGGCCTTGAACAAAGTGGTTCACCAAAGATTGCTTATGAAGATATACTCCTATGGAATAAATGGCACATTAATATATTGGATTTGTAGTTTTTTGTTGGGCCGTCGGCAGTGTGTATCAATTAAAGGTAACTCTTCCCAATGGAAACCAGTCGAGAGTGTAGTACATGTATCTCAAGGCATTGTCCTGGGGCCCATATTATTTAGTATCTATGTTAATGATATTTCGGATATTGCTAAAAGTAACATATGGATATTCGCAGACGACACAAAACTCTTAACAACAACAGATCAAATGAACATACTGCAGAACAATTTAAACATTCTAATTACATTGGGGTATATATATGAACTTTCGTTCTATGTAGATAAATGTTAAGTCATTCATTACGGACATTACTACCCTGAACAGGATTATACATGTACCAATCCATGAACAACAAGACTTTAGAATCAGTATAAGAAGAAACAGACCTTGAAGTTACCTTCACCAGAGATCTTAAATTTTAGTCAACACATAAACAATAAGCTAAATTGAGCCAACAATAAACTAGCGCTGATAAAAGGGTTTTTTGGTTACCTTGATAATTACTCCTTCTTGAGACTTATCAGTCACCATATCACATTATATAAAATACGTGGGAACCACACAAAGTTGGTCTACACAAAGTCCGCATGACGGATGGCTTAAAAAAGGACCTTTTCCTTAAACATGGGTCCGAAAACCATCCTATAGGTATCCTTACGGTATAGTTGGGATATTTGACAAGAAGATTTGAAGCCAGTAAAAATCCCTATAACAAAGTGTCCGTTTTATAAAAAAATGGGTTCTCAAGGGTTTTTTTGCCATATAAAAACACCCTGCTTGATAATATCAGGTTTATTATATCAGTGCATTACATCAGTCAGGCGATGTATTTTTAAGTTCTACTTTGATTTCACTTGCTTATTTTTTTATGTACATGTAACATGGAAGGTGTATCTGTTTATATTACAAGCAGGTAACTTAAATTTATGTTGTGTGATCAGGATTGGCATATTTAAAATATAAACATATTTGTGCAGAAAGCTATTAAGCATTTACTATTGCATTTAAAAAAAAATGTTGTCTTAATTAGATTTTGTGTTATTATATTTTCCTCTTACATTGAAAACTCACAAACCTTTATGTATAATTTTAGATATAGCGGCAGTCTTATCATTAATTTGTCATTCCCATTTGTATTTCATCAATAATCTTCCATTGGGTTTATTGGGTCAAAAATCAATAATGTATTGACACAACTTCTTATAAACTGGCTGATTACAAATCTACTGATTACATGCCTGTTTGTATATATTAGGCCATTGTAATTTCTGTTTCAGATACACACCTCTACAGGACAGACATTCAGTCAGACGATGGCCCTGTTCCGATCATTTGTAGACGGTCTTAGCACTGTCAGTAACATGGTCGGCGCAAATATCAGCCCAAACAAGGTCACGCTTGTCAAGCCTGAAAATTACGACAGGTATGGATTGTGTGATAAAAAAAATATATACCACGTACATCAAGAAAATAATTCTGTATGAGGAACATTGATGTACAAGTATTTTTTCTTGATGGAGTGACCAACTTTGTTGCTCATGATAGTCATATCAGTATGAGTAAATAATTGTTTGCTGTGTCTTTATTGTTAAATAACTATGATAAGTATCATTTATTTGTGTATTTTTATGTATTCACAGTAAAACAGCAATCAAAAGCAGACAGTATCTAACCTTGTACAAGAAACTTGGTTGTTTTGAATGTGTCTTTTGCAATGTAGCTGCATCACCAAAATATTTCAGGTAAAACCCTAACCCTGAATTGTCTTTTAATACAGTGCTACTTTGGCTGATTTTACAGCCATTATTTACCTATAATCCTATTGGCAAAAAGTATCTTGTTGATTGTTTACCTTTCAGCTGTTTGGAAATAGAGCTGTTAAGTAAACAAATAAAGAGTTTGAAGTTGAAATATATATTTAACTGAACATAACAGAGCAACTCTTTATTAACCTTTAATAACCTTTAACCTTAATGTACCAATCAATTTGCCATTTTCAGATTATGAAAGTTTTTTAGAATATATGTGAAATAATTTCAATGAGAGGTATTTGGTTCATCTTTGAAAGAAAAAGGAACAGACACAAGAGTCTTATTGTAACTTTGTCCTTAGTTATATGTACAAAATTCACCAACTGTATTTAATTCAATATTAAATTATTTTTTCTAGCTTGTTTAGATTGACTAAAGAAGTGGAGGCTAATATACAGTATGAAGCATATGATGCCATTTTATCAGGACTGGTAAAAAACACGAGTTCTCTGTGTGATGAAGCAAAGATTCAGTCTGCCTGTGATGTCATAAGAGAGCATCCAAAGTGGAACTGCGCTCATGTGGCAGGATTTGTTGGGCTGTTTGAGACATTCCGGGATCCAGATGTCAGGAGGTCTGTATTCTAATTAAAGGTTATACAACAGATTAAAGTTTAAATGCAATGGATAACAATATTGATATTCTATTATTCAATGCTCATCTTTAAATTGTAAACTGCCTGCATATTTGTTCAACTATCAAAAAATCTATCTGGTGTCCCAATGTCATCGTTTGGTATGACATCACATTTTAAAACAAAGTGTTCTTAAAAAACAACGATTGAATAAATGCGTAATGGAATTTGTTTAAAGCTGAATAAAGCTATAGGATAAACTCATGTAAATGCGATGGGTTGTTAGAAGATAAATTGGCCTGTAATGAATAAAAACTGATAATTTGGGAACTCAGTCCTTTGATAAGTAGGCCAAACTGGTCATTTAAATCTATTGTTTTTTCTTCAGTGTCATCAATAGTCCTGATAGCGTGTCAGGTGTAAGTCCGTTGATGTCTGCCGTGATTGGGCACCAGAAGCACTGCGTGCATGAGATGTTGGTTCAAGGCGCCCAGGTGGACATGGCTGACTTCAGGGGACTAACGGTGTATCACTATGCAGTCAAGCACCTGCCCGAAGTGCTAGATGTAAATTGATCTAAATTTGGTACACTCGAAACAAAATGCTGGAACTGTATGAAGTTAAAATGTACATGTTGGCAGATCCTTTTTATACGCCCATCTCTAAACAGGACTGATTGTGGGAACACCCTTGTCTAATGGGTGGGCGGATGAATGAATGTTGTGCACAATTTTATCCAAACTTCACCAAACTTTCTGGAAATTATTAATGAAATAAAATGGAGGCCAAATTGGATAACAAGCCACTTCGCACAAGGCACTTCAGAGATCTTGCCCTTTATCTGTACAAGAAATGCTAAATTTGCAGTTTCTGCTCTTTAAGATGTAGTGTTTTAATCATATCTCCATCAAACTATCTGGAAATATCTGTTAACATAAAATACATTAAATATCCATGTAGCATGTGTCAAAAACCATTTCTGGGGTTGTCTTTCAGTTTCTTTTTGACAAAGACATGCACAAGACATATGACTGGATGGACGCCAAGGGGGAGACAGCCCTCTACCAGGCGTGTCTCAACCCTCCAGAGAGGCCCAAGGGGGAAGGGCTGGAGAAAGCCGTTACTGTGGAGATGTTGCTAGGGGGTGGGGCTGACCCTGCCATCTCCAAGGACAACAAGTTGCCCATACATGTGGCTGTGGAGCTAGGAGAGTTAGAGTAAGGGAATAGTTGATGATTTGTTATCTGAAATATATATACATCTGTACAAAAAAAAAATTCTCCAAATTTAGGAAGAATAGGGCCAAATAAGACACTGCTAAGAGAACAATATATCCATTAAACAGGCAAAATATAATATTAATGGGTAAACATGATACTTAGGTTTTTCTTTTGCATCCCTAGGAATGTATATTAAGTTGTAGATATTAATGTCTTAAAATTTACTTTTAACATACTGAATGTACCTTTAGAGTTATTGTTATGTTGTCAACATAACTTCTGTGTTTTTTGTGCCAATTAAAAATAAATGACAAGGCATTAAGGAAAAAATCAAGTGCTTTGTATGAACACGTTTCTGTTGTC